>NC_136804.1:15879603-16017103 GCF_951216825.1 Electrona antarctica | reverse complement strand
TGTTTCTCTCCAATCCATCACGCACTAAACTGCTCTTCTGGAGACTTCACGGGAACAGAGAGAGTAAAGGGCTCTGGTTGAGCTTATTTTATTTATTTGTTTGCAAGGATTCTGCATTGCAGTACAACATACTTAAGGAATGTGCTGAGCATCCCAATCTTGAACCAATAGAGTAAACTCACAGACACAGACTAAAGCCATCCATCATTACAGAGTGGGAGCTTAAAAACCCTCCATGTTGCTAAGAATAGAATGGCGTACTGCAGACCAGTGGTTTCTTCAACCCTTTAAGAATAGAATGGCGTACTGCAGACCAGTGGTTTCTTCAACCCTTTAAGAATAGAATGGCGTACTGCAGACCAGTGGTTTAGAATAGAATGGCGTACTGCAGATCAGTGGTTTCTATAAGAATAGAATGGCGTACTGCAGACCAGTGGTTTAGAATAGAATGGCGTACTGCAGACCAGTGGTTTAGAATAGAATGGCGTACTGCAGACCAGTGGTTTAGAATAGAATGGCGTACTGCAGACCAGTGGTTTAGAATAGAATGGCGTACTGCAGACCAGTGGTTTAGAATAGAATGGCGTACTGCAGACCAGTGGTTTAGAATAGAATGGCGTACTGCAGACCAGTGGTTTAGAATAGAATGGCGTACTGCAGACCAGTGGTTTCTTCAACCCTTTTCATATCAAGTCCCATTATTTATTCGGCATTTGAACCACGGACCACCATTTGATGAGATTTAGCCTCTCAGACAAAACGTAGAATATTTTGTTATCGTTTTTGTCCAAAATTCCATGCTGTATTGATGTGAGATGTACCATATGAGAGATAACAGGCGAACGTTGACCAAAATAAAAAAGAATATTCTACATTCATTTTACACTCTCAAGAGTTAAACATCTATAAGGGTCCATTTGGTTACCAAACCAAACATCATTTAGGACCACTCAAGGTACCTGCCCGGACCACTGGTTGAAAACCACTGGTGTAGACCACAGTAGTGATCAAACCGGGCCTGCTCAGTGGGGACACTGGGGAGCTGAATGTGGAACTCCTCCTCACAGTCAGGCGATATCAGACAAGATGAGCTTACATACACCCTGCCTAAAACCAACCAGTCAGTCCCAGACAGGGTCTTTAAGAATCGTCATTTAGTTAATGACGATTGTTAAAGACACTGGCTGGGACTGACTGGTTGGTTGTAGGCAGGGTGTTTATAAATTACATTAAATGTAAATGACATTTACATTTAATGAAAAACACATGTAATTAAAACACTTCACATGTGAGCTCTGATTTGGGGGTCACTTTAACTTTTTTGGTCAATGTATAATTGTATATACTATACATTGACCCAACATTAATCCGTACCATGTTTCTTCATCAGTCCGAATAAATAAATTAGAGAATACAGCTGGTGGCAGTAGCCTTTAATTAAGACTGCTGTGGGTAGAAATGTCCTCATTCATTTTTCACCTCGGTGGATTTACAACTTGACATGACCAATAGATCTCAGATGGCACACGGCCCACAGGCATTGACCACATCAGCAAATGCAGGGAGCGAGAAGGCGCATTCTTTATTTCCCCCAAACTGAGTACCGGTGTTTCTATTATTATTCTATGAAGACTGCAGTGCAGTAGGTACTGTAGGTAGAGCAGCAGTCTTGACTGAGCACAGTGACTCATGGGGGCGTTACCATGGTTAACCGTTGAACCCCATGTGATCCCATCTTCTTCTGGGGAGAGAAATAGAGTGTACTGGCAGTACAGTACAGTATAGCAACTCAGGTCCGTTTCACCAAGTATGGAGGGTGGTTTAAATGATAGGCAGGTGTTTCCAAATTGTCCAATATTGTCCATTTGGTTCCATTTGTACACTCTCAGAGTTACATTAACATTGATTTTTACAATATAAATTAGGGTCTCAGAGATAGAAATGCCATCAAATGGGGGTCTGTAGACGAATGCATGTCAAGCTGGGGGTCCTTGAAATTAAACGGGTTTAGAATGGATTGATTGATGTATTTATTACGTTTGCAGAATTACAGTAAAGTACAGTTCAAGCACAACTCAATACAAAAACTGTTAACTGTGAGTGGACGACACCATTTAAGCATTACACTTGTTTACACACTTGTTTACTTGTTTGAATCACTAGAGTTATGGGGGTCCCTGGTAGCCAGCTGGCTTGGCCAGCCTCAAAGCGGGGATTCACTGTAGATTCTTCCCCGCATGAGTAAACATCAGTGAACCCTTGCTAGGTCCCTGGCATAGGCTACCCTTTTCACATGGGGGCCCGCGGGCTAATAAGTGTCAATTTGGGGGTCCTTGACATGAAAAAGTTTGGGAACCACTGAGGTAAAGTTCGCATCAGAATCATGTTTTAAAATGTTTCGAGAAAAAGACGTCGCCATCCCCCCCAAACATTAAACCAAACTTTGGGTAAACTTATACATAGAAGGGGATAGGACAGTCGTCATACATTCCCACATAGTTCTTGCCATGTTTTATTTCATGAACAATGTTTTTTTGCCCATTCATTCATTCATTCGTCGTCGGCGGCTTCAAGAAAGAACGTTCGTTTATTTGTTGTTGTTGTACGGTCACACGTACGGTATAGCAGTTAGTTTATCGTGTGGATATCCCCTTTCTTTCAACTAACAGTTTACAATCATTATTTATTTACCTGTTTCCTCTCGACAGAAAGAATGTATTTACCAATAATCAATCTACCTCGCTTCACCACCAGGCTCTGCTCCAGTCCCCACACAATTATAACACGTGTGAACATTGCGTTCAGGTCACGAGACCTGACCACCTGACAACAATTAACCAAATGGACCCGTCAGAGTTAAGAGTACAGACCCATAAGGATCCATTTGGTTTCAAACTATATCATTTAGCTGGGGACCCCTGGAACTCCCTCAACAACCCCACTTTTCACTTTGGGAACCACTGCTTTATGGGGTTCCAGGTGGTCCCCAGCTAAATGGTAGAGTTGGTAACCAAATGGACCCTTGTAGATCTTTAACTAGTATTGAGAGCATGAAAAGGGTTGAGACAGGTTGGCCCCACTGAGTTAAATGGTTGCTTCTCACTTGAAAAAACAAGATAACCATCATGAGTATAATTGCTCAGCTTGACTATTCTGCCCCCTAGTGGTTTTGATAAAGTTGCATGGTCACCTGTCTGGTGATTTTAGTCAGTAGGCTATTATGAAAACATGGACATGCCATGATTGAAGTAATATTTAGTAAAAACAGTAAAAACGGAATGTTTTCTCCAGGCCCCGTTGTAAAGTATATTTGCTAATTTTGCTTATGAGGATCACATACTCCCAAACTAGATACCATACATTAGTTTACAAATGGAACAGGGCCAAATTAATGTTTTCCCAGCTTCCTTAGTCCACTAGGGGGCAGCCATACTCCAACAAGAAAGTTATTGTCAGGCCTCTGAAAGTCCCCAAGTGGACAAGGTCACAAGGCACGCCATCGTCATCATCTTCATGCATTATGAACTATTCCCTTGTTTTCTCTCTTATTAATTCACTAGTGGATACCGTGTGGTGTCTTCTGGCTACTACTACTTGCATACCAACATTTCTAATCCTACTACTTTTATTGACTATTTAAATTCACAACAAATCAATTGTATTTTTTGTACTTTTAGACCCTGTGCTGACAATGGAACACAGATATATTGTGCAATGTATAGATTCCATTATTCCAATACTGATTACTTGGTCACCTGCCAATTGTGGCACTGTTTGTATTGAACAGAAGTGAATTTAATTTGTCGGCCAGCACTTGAATATGGAATAGTGCCTGCATTTATACCGGAGAGCGAATTATAGGTCTATGGCCAACCCGGTTTCTGATTTATGTCTGGTGTTTGTTTGGTGTCTGGAAATAATTTGTCAGCATACTTCACCCCACTTGCACTAATTATGGTGAAGAACTAAGATTATGTCAGCCCTAGACTAGCTAACAGATCCCATTGCTTATTCATTCTGGGCATTCGATATGCTGTCATGAGGACCCAGAATTCCCCTGTCAAGACACTCAGTGTTTGGCACCCTGTCATCTGCAATATATTTGAGACTAAAATATCCAGCAAGATATAAACTGGGGACAGTCTTGCCAGAATGTCTTGTTGCCAGAGAAGGTGCTCAAGGTTAAACTCCCCATGGCCACCGACTATAGGATCAGATCACACATACTCCAAGCAAAGGGCTAAAGTGCAAAACTGTCTTGGTTCAAAATAAGATGAACTAAAATACAGACATTAAAGAACTGAGTGATACATGACACGTTACTACTAGACATTTATAGCATTATCAACCACTCTCACAAAGGGAGCCACATGACCATGAGATCAGGAAATCTATAAAGTACCATAATATTCTCCCCAAGTTGAACAGCAGAGTATACTTTCCCCATGTGGTACGGTACTGTACACATGTATTTTAAATGGCAATCATAATTCTCTTCAGCCGTGTGCAATGCAGGTTATAGAAAATGAAGAATCACATGTACCATACCATTTAAGATTTTATTTCAACAGTCATCATACGTCTACTGCTTTTAACTTCATAACTGTGCACATTGTCCAAAGTAAAGCTAGCTATGTTCTCACACAATGCCACAGGCCTAAAACTCTCACACAGATTCACACAGGTACCGTCTTTTATCTACTCTGTAAATCCTTTTACAAATCATTCATCTACAAAATCCAGTAACGTGATCAGCTAGCTAATCAATGGCTTTGTTTATGTCTATTGGATAGAATATTCTGAAGTTTGGAATCAAGGCATTAAAATCATAAATTGACCAATGCGCAGAATTGACTCCCCAGAGCGCATCAAATCATTCATCTTTTTTGCATTATTTGATGTGACCGTCATTCGTAGCACACTCACGGTAGATCCCTATACAGTTGTGTGATTACCTCCGATATCCCATATACATGTACATGTAAATGTATATATCTGATATATCCCAAATACATGTGCATGTATTTGTTTATATCTAATATCCCATATACAGGCACAATTTCACAGCTTTGGAGAAACCTTCAAACATACAGCCACGCTACTTATCAACTCACACCATTCTTCTGTAGGAAAAAAGAAAAGAAAACATCATCAAAACAAGGTCTGAGACATATTAGTGTCACACATTTGATTTTTAAAGGCACAACATTGATTTGCTGTTTGGGGGCACAGATTTGAGCTCACCCTACCCCATAGAACTGCCTCTGGTATTCTGTCCAATGTATGGATCAATCACTGATTTGAATGAAAGGTCAATAAAAAATGTTTTCTGAGAGTATGGCGAGGGAGTCAACCACATGTCCAATCGGATCGATCAGCATCAGCTATTAGAGGAGAGCTGGAAATAATACTGCCCTCACCACACAGGCCAGAGTCAAGTGCTTCATACTGTACACATTATGAACTGGGGACAAACAGGAGTGCAGTAACAGTGGCTGGCTGTGTGGAAGGCAAATAAAAGCACCAGTTCAGATCTGTGTGATTTCACTTTTTACTCTTGTCCTGCATACGTGAGCCGTATATCAAACCCTATACTGTCTGATTCTTACATCAGTCAACCACGCAGAACAATCTTCTCAAACTCCACTAATCTGATGCCATCATCACAGTTCCACCTGCATGCTACACGGAGAAGCAGAAGTGGGCAGTATGGGATGTCCTTGTGTGGCGTATGTGTACACTACTGTACACTAAACAGGCCTACCTACAACATCCTCGAATAGGGCCCATAATCTATGTTGCATTAATCACCCTGTTCCTACCTTTACGTTTGTTCTCTCTACGCTTTCTGCATAAAACAGAAAATGGATGAAAATATAACCCCCAGAAGAAAATGGGGAAAAAAAGAAAAACGATAAAGCTGTGCAGTCTTGCAGGAGTAGCTTTGGCGAAGCCTTTACAAGGTCTGTAAAGGTAGTCTGTAACGGCAGTTAGTCAGTCTGTAAGCGAAGGGAAGTTAGTCAGTCTGTAAGCTAAGGGAAGCTAGTCAGTCTGTAAGGGCAGTCAGTCTGTAAGGGCAGTCAGTCTGTAAGGGCAGTCAGTCTGTAAGGGCAGTTAGTCTGTAAGGGCAGTTAGTCAAGGCCACCTGTGGAGGGTTCTCCGTGCTTGGATTGGATCTTTATACGCTTTCAGGAAGAGCAGTGCCTGTTGATCTTCGATCAGGAATACACAGTGAAATTAATCTATTCTGCCGGACAATGTTTTGCAATGTCCCACATCTATCCTCTGTGAATGAGGGGAGCATGTGGATGTAAAGTGCTGATAAAGCCCGTCTGCCCACTTTAGGGAGGCTCTGTTCCAGCCGTTCTCAACCTTTTTCTGGACCAGGGCCCGCTTGAAAAGAAGCTGGAAAGCATTCTCGGCTCACCCATCGGACCACTTAACGGCAATCGAACACGGCAGCCGGATGGCTGTGGTCAGATAGGTGAGGCACGTGCATTTTTTAAGAGCAAGTTTATTTCAAAGATCAATCAATTGATTGCGTTTCCGGGCTTGGATCAATGGAACTAACGTAGTATACTTTAAGTTTCCATTTAATATATCTATTTGTATCAATGGATTCAAACGAAATAAAACCAGTAAGGGCCCCGGTCCACAGGTTCATTCAGAGGGAAGACGCTGGGCTGTGGACAGACGAGAGGACAAAACAGAGCAGACAGAGCACTCGGCCTCTCCCACTTTTACAAGACAAGCCTGCCTGTTCCGGGGGCTCTCTCCATGACCGAGGCCTTGGCTGACAGCGTTCAAGTTGGATATTTGATGAAGAGCATGAGAATCAGTTCCAAATACACAGTTGAGCACTGCACACAGCGACTATACAGCGACTATACATGCCCATGATGTTTATAAGCTGACATCTGCTTTAAAAACGAACAGACATGTTGACAGAGTTTGTAAATGTCCATAGACCAGATCAAAACCAACTGTATTTCAACTTCCTTTGTAATGCAACTGGTGAATTCCTCTCAACGTTCCTCCCATATAAGCATCTATTAGTGAACTAATTTCTGTCCTTGACCTCAAAGAGAAATATTAACAAACTTTGATATGGGGGCTTTTGAAGCGTGCTAATGTTGTCCGGCAGGCAGTGATGAAGGGCCATGTCCCTGTTGTACACCAACCATCAGAGCTTTCTGAATTCCCTGCCAGCCTGTGAGAGCACCAAATATAAACATGCGCAAGCGCACGCACACACACACACACACACACACACACACACATGCGCACGCACACACACACACACAGCTCATACACATTATCTCCTAATACCATTTTGCACGTTTGTAAATCAAAACCATTCTCAGAACCACAATAGTGCAATATTAAAATGTGTGTTTTGCGATTTACAAACAATCCTTTGCGAGTGATCCATCGGAGGCACTGACTTTCTAGAGCCCATCTTCTGTATTTGTAATTGAACCTTTCACCCCCTCCCCCGTTGCAGCTCTGTAGTCTTTGAGCAAGAGTCCCAGCCTCTTTCTTATCAAATGCACTTGCTACATCAAACCTTTCCCCCTTTTAGGACAACATGGATTCAAGAAGAAAAAAAAAATCTCACCACTGAAACATTTTGTAAAGACCAAGTCCCAATGTATGATTTGGACACCCCCCACACCAAGTGCTCCATTTCCTAAACAATTACCACAATTATGTAAAAAATTATGATCAAGGCTTTGGCCTTGTGCTTTTATTAAATATATGAGACCATTAGGCATTAGGGGACGATGCTTCGGGAATACGTATTCTATTGCTAGTTTGACCCAATTCAAATACGGTACTCTTTAATCTTAACATAACTTTCCAGCCACATGGTTCAGGATTTATGCCTGATTTATACACGTTTGTGTGCCCAATTGTATTGCACTGAAAATAGCTGATCCACAAGCTCTGTACATATGCTATTTTCAGTGTGTGACACCATGACACACCACCAAGTATATTAATCATCCTTTATTGCACTGGTTCCCAAACACTGGGTCGGGAGCCATTTATGGGTCACGGACACATTTGTATGGGTCCCTTGGTTCATTTTGTTTTTAGTTATTAAAAGAATGATAATCAAAAACAAACAGTGGCATAAAAGCAACAAAAAAAAAATTATTATAAAGAAATCAACGAAAACTCTAAGAAATTCCATGAATTAGAAGACAAATGTTTAAGAAGTAGGGAAATAGCCGATCTACAAGCTCACAACATGACGTGAAGCGACGTGTTGTGAGCTTGTAGATCTGCTATTTTCACTCGTTTGGGCCCCGGGTAAACGTCTAATTTCTCTTTTGGGTCATGAGCTAAAAGGTTTGGGAACCACTGCTTTAAAGAAAGCCTGTTGAAAGCATGTTGACTGTGGAATCCAAATGAGTGAAATCAGCCGTGGCTACAAAAAACAAATAAAAAACATAATCCATGAAAACCCTGTCCTCCTCCTGTCACCTCTTACCTAGTCTCACAAGCCAGACAAATGCCTCCTACAACTTTCGAATGCTTTCGTCATACAGCAGCACGGAAGCTCTGAAAAGTATCGCAGGATGAAGTGGATGTGACGCCTCATCCTCGCTTCCGTCTCGTCTTTACAAGTCGCGCAGATTTGTTCAAAAATCAATCTAAATAATCAGAGCCTCAGCCTGTATAAGTTGATGCTTGTCAGAAAGGGGAATTCAAAAATAAAATGTAACTTAAAATATATTTTTGTGAAACGAAATGACGAACAGCTTCCGTTCTCGGCTTTCGGGATGTGTAGTTCTAGACACTATATAGCATTCGGAGATTGTGGAATAGTTGTCTGGCTGCGCGAGACCTCTTACCTAATGCCATCAACAGATCCCCCCCATCAGCAGCCCTACTGCGCCCACAATTTGGAAGCACTGATCCTAGGACAGTCAAAGTGGTTCATGTTATTCAATGTTTCGACTCCAATCCTGACAAAGCGGACAATCTCGAGTCCTCTCCTCTCAATCCTTTACTAAGCAATCTTCAAACAGGGGGAACTCGTTCAATTGTTCTTTACCGATGCTCAGATGAGACCTGAGATTTTTGTCGTTGAGCTACTCGTTAGAGAAAGAATAACAGGAAAAACAAAAGAAAAACAAACCTTCGTTTTGGACATGTTACTTTCTCATTCCAGTTCACAACATCGGGCAACCCCCTCCCCCCATTTTTAGGCATGTCATATTGGTAAGAAGAAGCGATGTCCGACATGCGGAGCCGACGAGAATCAAGTCGGGAAAAATGACAAGACCATAAATGAGATGAGGCGTCGACAGGCTCAGTCTTCAATGAAACACAAGTTTTCGGGTGTCGCCTCCTCCATCGTCACATTCAGGAATACAGCTGCAAGGTGCGAGTTTTCCGCTTCACTGCATTTAAATGCCAACAGTTCCAATAAAAGCACTTTAAACGAGTGTCTCAAACATTGTGTTCTGGTCCGGGCCAGCATTCCTGCTGAACCCAGAGCAACGTTTTACAGTACCATCCTGAGAGCCAACGTGGGAGAGAATCTCGGACAACAAAAATGAGCTAAATCCAGCGGACGGTCCATCCGATACCGCGCTCCCTCAGGCCACCTCGATGATCTCCATGCTACCGGAGAAGCTCGACTGGCTCCCCACCTTCCCCATCTCCTCACGGGAGCGGCTCTCCGACATTCCGTCGCCGAACTCCATCTGGCAACTGCGACGCTTCAGCTGCTTCTCGAAGGTGCTCTCCTCGTGCCAGCTGCGGCGCGAGTCGCCGTGGTCGCCACTCCGCTGGCGACCGCGCCGGCGCACCGCCTCGACGCCCTGGCTGCAGCTGTAGGCCGCGAAGCCGCCACCGCCACTCAGGATGGCCGAGGTGGAGTAGAAGCGCGCCGACTCCGATGAGGAGAGGTACCAGCCGCCGGCCAGCGAGGTGCCGGACACCGTCACGGGGCCCAGCAGGATGTCCGAGTGCCAGCCCTTCAGTGTGCCGCCACACCCGGCACCCGACTTGGCAGCGAGCTGCTGCTGACTGCGCGACAGGCCGAAGAGGAAGCTTGCGGTGTGGGTGTTCTCCTCCACGCTGCCGCTCCGGTGGAGCTGGTGGGAACAGTTGGACAGAGGCGGCGGTTGAGGCTTGGTGCCGCCTGGTGTGGAGAGGGTACTAGCGGGGGCCGCCGGCGTGTCTGCCTGCTCCTTGTCGGGACTCTGCTCCGGGGTCGACTGCTCGGAAACCTCCTCCACCGGGGAGAACTGGCAAGGCTTGCTGGCCGGTTCCTTGAAGGTGGACGGCTTGAAGTACTCTGAGGGGTCTCCCGCACCGCCATGAGGCACGAAGGCTCTGTAAGGGGTGCTGCTGACGCCCGGCTCTCCGTATGACTTGATGTCCAGGGAGAAGGAACGTTTGAGCCGGGCGTTGTCCTCCGCTCCCTCCGCCAGCTGCAGCCCGCTGAGAGCCTGGGCCAGGAGCCTCTCTTCAGGGACGTCAGCCAGCATACAGGGCAGGGTGAGGGGCTCCAGCAGGGCCGGGTCGGGCGCTCCCACCGAGTTCTGACTCGCCGGGGCTTCCGGCACATCGTCCAGCCAGTCGGAGTGTGGAGAGTAGGCCGCTTCGCCGCCGCTGTGTTCCGTATGGTAGGGCTGTCACGATTACAAATTTAAGTTGACGATTAATTGTTACACTTATAATTGCGATTAGCGATTTAAGTGTTTTTATTGTTTCATTGCACATTTAAATACAAAAATAATTTTTGTTTGCCTCGTAATCAAAGAAATGCAAAGAGCAGATATGACAAATAACTGAAATATACAAAGAAATTACTGGTTATTTTTATACTTAAGGTAAGAATATTGGAAATCAGCTATGTTTTATTTCATTTATGCATTTCTTGAACATGCAAACCCATTATGACAAAATAATTGGGATTATGTCAAATGATTGCGATTAGACAATTACGAAATAATTGTGACAGGCCTACCATATGGAGGGACTTGAGTTTAGCCTCAGCACCATGATGGGGACTCTTGATCTTCTTCTCGAAATCCAGAAGCTGCCCCAGGAAGTTGAAGTTAGGGGAGATGGTCGGCCTTTTCTCCTTCACAAACCTACAGAGAGAGGAGAGGGAAACGCACACACACACACACAACGGAAGTCAGACGGGAGAGGAGAGGCCGCGGCGGCTATAGAATATGAACCAAACTCTGTCCACATTCTATGGCCATCATTAGTGGCCCTCACAATGCCATCTGTAATTAGGAATGACACTCTGGAAAGTTTAATTAGAGGTCGTGCAAAGGATCCGGGTTCATTAGGGGAGACGGTCTGCATTGTTAGACTTAGAGAGAGAGAGAGAGAGAGAGAGAGAGAGAGAGAGAGAGAGAGAGAGAGAGAGATGGTTCCTGATAAAAGGGGATGTGGAATGTGACCTATGCCACGCACATACAACTGGCCCTGTATTAGGGCTGGGCCATTATGACTTCAAATCAATATCGAAATATAGCGAAAATAGCAGATCTACAAGCTCACACAAAATCGGCTACTTTAGCAATTTTTGTACACCAGACGAATCTGACACAGGAAAACATGTCTGAGGCCTCATTCACACGTACCAAACACCAATCAAGCAATGTTTGGTCGTTTTTTTGTTTTTTTGGGCCACCACAATGCTTTTCCAATGGGAGTCACATGGTTTGATCAAACATTTGTGTTTGATCGCTGATTAATGATTGCTCCCCCCTCATCAAACAAAAATGTTTGGTCAAACCATGTGACTCCCATTGAAAATGAATTGGAGCAGCAATCAAAAAGCAATCAGGCATCACACACGGACCAAACATTTGTTGTGTAGGTGTGAACTAGGCCTCAGACTCCTCAGTTTGAATTACATTTTGCTCACCCCAGAGTTGTGGGTGACCAATCAGAGCCCACTATTCAAAGTGAGACTTTTTTGCTGTGATGTTGGAATCTGCTTGTAACCGTCCCTTGGAAATAAATCTTCCACACCGAAGTTCCAGACAACGCAGTGATATTAGTCTGGCCATGCGAGACTACCACCATTGTAGAGCAAAGTATAATACACGATTAAGTGGTTAGTCATTGATGTAGTTAATTCTAAAATATATTAGAATTCTATTCTATTTGACCACTAAATTTACTCTTTCATCTTAAAATAAATAAAAAATAGCGGGCACGACATGCTTCCAAACGACTGAAATCAGCCGTGGCGACTGAGAACCTGAATCCATGGGTGGATCTGGTTGGGCACCGGGCACCGCGGTGCCAGGTCTCGGCCAGTATCGAGTCTCACCTGTACGCCTCGTCCAAGGACATGTCCATTCTCTTCATGATGTAGGCGATGGCGATGGTGGCTGAACGGGAGATGCCAGCCAGGCAGTGGACCAGGACTCGAGCGTTGCACGCTTTGGCTTTCTCTGACAAAACACACCAAGAAAACAAACACTTTCAAAACCCACTTTCAAACAGCATCCCTGTTTTTTTCGGGCATGTCATTTTATATAGGTGAACATAAAACAATAAAAATACTGTTGTGAGTGGAGAACCAGCGACGTCCCAATTGGCCCCTAGACCTCCAGTCGGCGCGTAATCAGTAACGAGGACATATGTTATGTTGGTGTGACATAAAGCGCATGACTTTCACCTATGTGTGTGTTACTGTAATACTGTTTTAAATAATGTGTTCTGACCCCACATGTATTATACTCATGAAACAGTGTTTTTTGCAAGGCAGCCGATGGGTTAAATCTGCCT
The DNA here is from genome assembly GCF_951216825.1 of Electrona antarctica. Classification (NCBI taxonomy): domain Eukaryota; kingdom Metazoa; phylum Chordata; class Actinopteri; order Myctophiformes; family Myctophidae; genus Electrona; species Electrona antarctica. The sequence goes on along the minus strand of NC_136804.1, from coordinate 16,004,323 downwards.
CCGTCTTCTTCAACTGTATGCACTCATTACATTATTGCAGTCGCTGTATATGGTGTTTCTCCTATAGCAGCAGACATTACAAGTTTAGTAATGAACTGAAGTAACCCAGAAATTAACTGAAGAAACCCTTTACGCATTCAAATACACCGGGGGTGATAATGGTATGACGCAGGAACTCTTGGTAAAGGACTGAAGGCAATGATTTGCTTTACTGACCTATGAACTCCACCGATTTGTCCAACCACGGCAGGATCTTCTCGCAGAAGCTGTCGTTGACGGGAACGCGCAGGAAGTGGGAGTCGGGAATCCAGTCCGGCTTGGGGCAGGTGTTACTGGCGTTCAGGACATAGGCGATGTCAATCTGCTGCATCAGTTCCTGCACGGGGAGAGAGGGATGGTTATAGTTTCTTGAGACTAACAGAGACACTACAATATAACAGAAACCTTAAGTTGTATCTCCATATTTCAAGTTTTTGGGGTTTTATTTATTCCGTAAACGAATGCCCTACTACTTCATCACACTACGGTGCCACACGAAAAAGGAGATCTACAAGCTCACACCTAGACCTGCATGTTAGCTATTTTTTGGAGAAAATAAAATAAAAAATAAAGTTTAAGCGAAAGTTGTTACGCGTCTGTGGGTTTTTATAAATATCGAACCAATTCAAAAACTGTTTGACTGCGGATCACGACATTCCCGACTTTTGTTTTCATTGTTTAATTCGCTGTATTTGATCACTTTTAAGAGATGCATGGTTTCTAGCGGACGCAGTAGGATACGTCACGCGTTTGGATTACGTGACCGGGGGAAAAAAACAGTCACACAGGGTTCTCAGGGCTTCTGGGAAATTGAGGCGCAATGCAAAGTCTATGAGAGACAATGGCCGCGCCCGTGTGCCCCAGTTCCCCGCTGTTGTTGTCGTCGGGACTGTTGAATATTTTTGGACACTATTACAAACGATTGGAATATATTCCAAGTGTCCACCACAAGCCAGCATGGTGATGACGCCCTGTTGCTGACCTTGTTGAGCACATCTCTCTGGCAGCCCAGGTAGAGGTGGGGCAAGATGCGGGTGGGTCCTATGTTGGTGACGGGCAGACAGGGCTGGGAGACGCAGGAGGGCACCACCGTAGACTTGCCCTCACACAGGCCAGGGAAGAGCCGCGAGAACTCCGCAAAGCCACCTGCAATGGCAAGCACACACAGGGCAGGCTCTAGCTTAGTACCCTTTCCTTTCTTTCAAGAGGGTTTGAGAAAGTAAGCATTTCTTAGTTGTGCGAGGAAAGGTATGAGCAGCGCATACCGTAAATAGTAAATACATCACAACACTTTATTGTTGTTTTTATTGTTACTGTGAAGCACTTTGTAAACTTGTTTTTGAAAAGGTGCTATATAAATAAAGTTATTATTAGAACACAGTTACAGTTAAAAGTGAGGTGAAACTCTTATTCATGGAGACTAAAAAAGTAACACTGAATTAGAAGTAGAAGGGATATAAAACTGACAAAATGTACATGTACAATCGTTATCATGTACATTAAAAGCAGTACTAAATCAGTGGTGTAAAGTAATTAAGTACATTTACTGAAGTACTGTACTTATTCACTTAAGTACAATTTTAATGTCCTTTTACTTTACTTTTGTATTTCCTTTACCATTAATTACATTCCCAAATTGGGATTATTAATAGATACATCCCAACCACCTGCTGCTTGCTGCCTTGTACACACTCTCCACATGTTGCCAGGCAACAAGCCCTTCATTTTGAGCAGAAAAAGGAGTAATAAGCGCACGCTCGTGCATGTCGGATCCGTATGTAGGCTGTCTAAAATGTGAGTAAAAGAAAAAAGAAAAGCAAAAACTATATATATATATTTAATTACTGGATTAAATTAAATTAAGTGTAGCGTGGATTAAATGATTGACTGGGCAAATTAGCATCGTGAGGGGGGACGACGACTAGCGCATCTCCAGCCGATAGGTGTGAACGGTTTTGCCGACGTGTTAATGAGGGACCATTTAAAATAAAGGCGGCTTGCATGCTGTGGTTTGCTACTAAACAGAAATTTGCATGCACAAGGGCTGCCAAAGTAGGCTGTTGTTTTTCTTGTTTTTTCACCCCCTCTCTGCGAAGTTAGACTGGGCAAGCTCTAAACTGACTGGGCCACAGCCCGGGTGGCCCAATGGACGCTACGCCGGTGATTCTGTCACAGGCGGGTTGTGGATTCCCACGTCTGTGGCTTAGATTGGGTTAACAAACAGAGTGGCAGCCAAGTCTATGGACTTTGTTTGTTTACTGCTGCTGTTTACAGCAGTAAACGTTATGTGACGTCATGTGGGTCAATATAAATACATGTTGTGACTGGTTTTGTTTTAACACTGCATTCCTGTCTCGTAATGTATATAGTGGCAGTAAATCTGCAAAACTTTTAATGTTTGATTAGAGTACCATGTTTCTGTAAATGAATGCACTGACTACCGTACAAGAGTGTCACACACCCTAGGCCTAGAGGCTATGTGACAACCTTGCAGACATGACAATCCATGAACCATTGAACTCAAGAAGCACTATATAAATAAAGCTAATATTATTCATTATTATTAGTAGTAGTATTTTACCGTATTGTAAAATACATGTGTGTGTGTGTGTGTGTGTGTGTGTGTGTGTGTGTGTGTGTGTGTGTGTGTGTGTGTGTGTGTGTGTGTGTGTGTGTGTGTGTCTACCAATGTCCATTTGGTTAGTGAAATGAAACAGTAAGAATGTTCTACCATGCATGTCAAAGCCCTGCTTCAATCCTCAAACTGCTTCAATAGATGAACACACAGTTGAGTTGAATCAAAGTGCTTCAATAGATGAACACAGTGTTTTGGGGCCCAGCACAGTGACGTTTCACTGTATTGTTTATGAAGCAGAGAGCTTGCAGACAGAGTGCACCAGTCCTCCCTACTTTCCACTGAGGGTTCACTTATGTAACCAATGATGTAATCTCTCTCTCTCTCTCTCTCTCGCCTCTCTCTCCCCTCTCTCCCTCTCTCTCTCTCTCTCCCCTCTCTCTCCTCTCTCTCCCTCTCCCTCTCTCTCTCTCTCTCTCTAATCATGGGGGTTTCTAAAAACCATACTGTTTTACGCTCACACACTGTGTCATGGTGGTTTTAACTAGTTACACAATAGACATTTTGTCTCTCACATACGAATTGAGGAAGGCGTTATTTCCCTCTCCAGATACGTAACCATTAAACAGATGCCATTTATTATCCGGGGAAAGGCCAGAGGGAAGTTGAACGCGGCTCGACCATTGACGAAAAAAAAGGAACACTGTCCTTGACGAGGATGTTATCGTGCCGTTTGTGTGTGTTTAGGGAAGAGTGACTCATCTGACATAACTGAAGTAGCATATTTTTTGTACAGTATATCAACTCATCGATAAACCACTGTGTGTGTGCGCGCGCGTGTGTGTGTGTGTGCACACACGTGCACGTGAAAGAAAAAGGTGTCTTATCATTTATGTTTTCTTCTCTTCTCTCTTTCTCTCTCTCCCCCGCTGATGGAAAATGTACAAAAATGTCAAAAACAGGTTGTGTCTACTAGTCATACTCATTTTATACATTCTTGCTCGACAGAAATCCAGCTGAAAAAAACAAACAAAAAAACACAAAAAAACAAAAGTAAAACACTGTTAAGAGCCCAATGGCCCCAGCATTCAAAATGCTCTGTCGTCACCACATACTGACTGACTGAAGATGTCAGTATGCGGAGAATGCTCTGGTAGGCGAGCCATGAATGGGGCAATGTGCGCGCCATTGTGAAAACTGGATTAGGCAGCTGAATGCAATGTATGTCACCAGCCTCGTTTAGGACAGCTGATAAGACAGAGAGGTCAGGGGCCTGCAGGTAGAAGCACACAGGGCTGTGTGAACCAAAATTATTACAAACAAAACAAAAGCAATGCCATTTGGCATACCATGGCTTCAGATATATAAGATTGATGTTATTTTAACGTCAGCCCAGTATGTATTGTACACATTTCCAAGATGGATATTTTCTTTGCCCAACAATATTACTTGATGACTATAGTGCAGTGCTTGGGTTTTGTCGTATTTAAAAAGGTAAACAGGTAAACGTAAACAAACACGCAAGGTCATTGTACAGCCAAACAGGTACACTAAAGCAGTGGTTCCCAAAGTGGGGTCCGGGGACCCCCAGGGATCCTTGAGGGAGTTCCAGGGGGTCCCCAGCTAAATGATAGTTTGGAACCAAATGGACCCTTGTGTGTCTGTAACTCAGAGAATGTACAAATGGAACCAAATGGAGCCTAACGGGTACATTTTGTTCCATTTGTACACTCTCAGAGTTAAATTAACATGTGATTTTACAATATAAATTGGGGGTCCCAGAGATAAAATTTCCATTAAATGGGGGTCCGTAGACTAATGCATGTCAAACAGGGGGTCCTTGAAATTAAACGGGTTGAGAATCTCTGCTAGAACCATAAACATCTTCTCTAATGGGGGTCCCTGCCATATGTTTTCAAATGGGGGTCCGCGGGCTGATTAGTGTCAATTTGGGGGTCCTTGACATGAAAAAGTTTGGGAACCACTGCACTAAAGAATGTTTTTGAGCGAGGAATGCGGGGTCAGGGTTTACCAGACAGCAGGTGGACGGAAGGGAAGCTGCCCTCCAGCTTGGCCAGCAGGACACCGAGGAAGGCCTCAGACGACAGGGCGGCAGGGTCCGTGGAGCTCTGGTCATACACCACCACCTCCTGACCACCGGCCTGCAGCTCCAACTACAACACACAATACTTGTTAAGACCTCTTTGATTGCATTTCACTGGGGTAGAACAACGCGCACACACGCACACACGCACACGCACACACTTAAAACTATTTGCACACAAAGGAGTAATATCAAAATTAAATATAGCCTAACAGCATCTTGCAGAATTCGATTACTTAGCTACATTAAATTGCTCGTTTTGTGTGCTAGAACACACTTTCTTCTGAATAACAAACGATCAAAAGGGTAGTATTTTTTATTATGTATTGTGTTTACATATTAATGTTACATTATCAGTCATATTGTTTTGTCAATGACTTGGTGGCCCACTTAACAATATCCCCACAGCCTACCGGTGGGCCCCCAGCCCACAGGTTTACAACAGTGGTTCCCAATGTCAAGGACCCCCAAATTGACACTAATTAGCCCGCAGACCCCCATTTGAAGAGATATGCCAGGGACCCCCATAAAAGAAGATTTTTACGGCTCTAGCAGTGATTCTCAACCCAACATTTCAAGGACCCCCAGTTTGGCATGCATATTAGTCTACAGACCCTCATTTAATGGCATTTCTATCTCTAGGACCCCCAATTTACATTGTAAAATCAATGTTAATTTAACTCCGAGTGTACGAATGGAACCAAATGGACCCTAGGGTCCCGTTAGTGTCCATTTGGTTCCATTTGTACACCCTCAGAGTTACAGACCCATAAGGGTCCACTTGGTTCCAAACTATCATTTAGCTGGGGACCCCCTGGAACTGACTCAAGGACCCCTGGGGGTCCCTGCACCCCACTTTGGGAACAACTGGGTTAGAACCAAACTAACGCCAACAAAGTTGCTTGACTACCCCCCCCCCCCCCCCCCCCCCCCCCCTCCCACACACACACACCTTGGGACTGAGGCAAAAATCTAAATTCATAGATTGAATGTCTCAGCTGACCTACTTACTAAGTGCGATTGTTGCCATTGCGACACAGTCAGAGCAATCCCAGTCCAGAGACCTACATAAGTGAACAGCCCCATCAGCACTTTGTCTGGACTAACTGCAGCTTGGCTGGCTGTGTGTGTGTGTGTGTGTGTGTGTGTGTGTGTGTGTGTGTGTGTGTGTGTGTGTGTGTGTGTGTGTGTGTGTGTGTGTGTGTGTGTGTGTGTGTGTGTGTGTGTGTTTGTGTGTGTGCGTGTGTGCTGACATCACACACCCAGGGCACGCATCACAGCGGCAGACAAACACAGTGGCCAGCAGCTTGCCTCATGGTGTACGGAGGAGGGATTGGGTTTCAGAGGCTTTTCACACAGACCACTTCACTGCCCCTCCGGCTAGACTCCATGATACAACCTGCTTACAGCTAGACTCCATGATACAACCTGCTTACAGCTAGACTCCATGATACAACCTGCTTACAGCTAGACTCCATGATACAACCTGCTTACAGCTAGACTCCATGATACAACCTGCTTACAGCTAGACTCCATGATACAACCTGCTTACAGCTAGACTCCATGATACAACCTGCTTACAGCAAGACTCCATGATACAACCTGCTTACAGCTAGACTCCATGATACAACCTGCTTACAGCTAGACTCCATGATACAACCTGCTTACAGCTAGACTCCATGATACAACCTGCTTACAGCTAGACTCCATGATACAACCTGCTTACAGCTAGACTCCATGATACAACCTGCTTACAGCTAGACTCCATGATACAACCTGCTTACAGCTATACTCCATGATACAACCTGCTTACAGCTATACTCCATGATACAACCTGCTTACAGCTAGACTCCATGATACAACCTGCTTACAGCTAGACACCATGATACAACCTGCTTACAGCTAGACTCCATGATACAACCTGCTTACAGCTAGACTCCATGATACAACCTGCTTACAGCTAGACTCCATGATACAACCTGCTTACAGCTATACTCCATGATACAACCTGCTTACAGCTAGACTCCATGATACAACCTGCTTACAGCTAGACACCATGATACAACCTGCTTACAGCTAGACTCCATGATACAACCTGCTTACAGCTAGACTCCATGATACAACCTGCTTACAGCTAGACACCATGATACAACCTGCTTACAGCTAGACTCCATGATACAACCTGCTTACAGCTAGACACCATGATACAACCTGCTTACAGCTAGACTCCATGATACAACCTGCTTACAGCTAGACTCCATGATACAACCTGCTTACAGCTAGACTCCATGATACAACCTGCTTACAGCTAGACTCCATGATACAACCTGCTTACAGCTAGACTCCATGATACAACCTGCTTACAGCTAGACTCCATGATACAACCTGCTTACAGCTAGACTCCATGATACAACCTGCTTACAGCTAGACTCCATGATACAACCTGCTTACAGCTAGACTCCATGATACAACCTGCTTACAGCTAGACTCCATGATACAACCAAACCTGCTTACAGCTAGACTCCATGATACAACCTGCTTACAGCTAGACTCCATGATACAACCTGCTTACAGCTAGACTCCATGATACAACCTGCTTACAGCTAGACTCCATGATACAACCAAACCTGCTTACAGCTAGACTCCATGATACAACCTGCTTACAGCTAGACTCCATGATACAACCTGCTTACAGCTAGACACCATGATACAACCTGCTTACAGCTAGACTCCATGATACAACCAAACCTGCTTACAGCTAGACTCCATGATACAACCTGCTTACAGCTAGACTCCATGATACAACCAAACCTGCTTACAGCTAGACTCCATGATACAACCTGCTTACAGCTAGACTCCATGATACAACCTGCTTACAGCTAGACTCCATGATACAACCTGCTTACAGCTAGACTCCATGATACAACCAAACCTGCTTACAGCTAGACTCCATGATACAACCTGCTTACAGCTAGACTCCATGATACAACCTGCTTACAGCTAGACTCCATGATACAACCAAACCTGCTTACAGCTAGACACCATGATACAACCAAACCTGCTTACAGCTAGACACCATGATACAACCTGCTTACAGCTAGACTCCATGATACAACCTGCTTACAGCTAGACTCCATGATACAACCTGCTTACAGCTAGACACCATGATACAACCAAACCTGCTTACAGCTAGACACCATGATACAACCTGCTTACAGCTAGACTCCATGATACAACCTGCTTACAGCTAGACACCATGATACAACCAAACCTGCTTACAGCTAGACACCATGATACAACCTGCTTACAGCTAGACACCATGATACAACCTGCTTACAGCTAGACTCCATGATACAACCTGCTTACAGCTAGACTCCATGATACAACCTGCTTACAGCTAGACTCCATGATACAACCTGCTTACAGCTAGACTCCATGATACAACCTGCTTACAGCTAGACTCCATGATACAACCTGCTTACAGCTAGACTCCATGATACAACCTGCTTACAGCTAGACTCCATGATACAACCTGCTTACAGCTAGACTCCATGATACAACCAAACCTGCTTACAGCTAGACTCCATGATACAACCTGCTTACAGCTAGACTCCATGATACAACCTGCTTACAGCTAGACTCCATGATACAACCTGCTTACAGCTAGACTCCATGATACAACCTGCTTACAGCTAGACTCCATGATACAACCTGCTTACAGCTAGACTCCATGATACAACCAAACCTGCTTACAGCTAGACTCCATGATACAACCTGCTTACAGCTAGACTCCATGATACAACCAAACCTGCTTACAGCTAGACACCATGATACAACCAAACCTGCTTACAGCTAGACACCATGATACAACCTGCTTACAGCTAGACTCCATGATACAACCTGCTTACAGCTAGACTCCATGATACAACCTGCTTACAGCTAGACTCCATGATACAACCTGCTTACAGCTAGACACCATGATACAACCAAACCTGCTTACAGCTAGACACCATGATACAACCTGCTTACAGCTAGACTCCATGATACAACCTGCTTACAGCTAGACACCATGATACAACCAAACCTGCTTACAGCTAGACACCATGATACAACCTGCTTACAGCTAGACACCATGATACAACCTGCTTACAGCTAGACTCCATGATACAACCTGCTTACAGCTAGACTCCATGATACAACCGGCTTACAGCTAGACTCCATGATACAACCTGCTTACAGCTAGACTCCATGATACAACCTGCTTACAGCTAGACTCCATGATACAACCTGCTTACAGCTAGACTCCATGATACAACCTGCTTACAGCTAGACACCATGATACAACCTGCTTACAGCTAGACTCCATGATACAACCTGCTTACAGCTAGACTCCATGATACAACCTGCTTACAGCTATACTCCATGATACAACCTGCTTACAGCTAGACTCCATGATACAACCAAACCTGCACAGCTAGACACCATGATACAACCAAACCTGCTTACAGCTACTTAAGTAGCTGTAAGCAGGTAAGTAAGTAAGTAATTACTTACTTACTGCTTTCGCTATTTAATTTTGAATGGCCAAATAGCCTTGGCCACGCCCCCAGGTCTTATCTTAGGTCTACCTGGAAATTAACACGTGCAAAATAAGGTCCTCAGTGTCAGTGTACTGTGCCTCGGACCAAAAACCTGACTGGAACTGATCAAAGATATCATGTTGGAGTTGCTTACAAACGACTTCACTACAACACTTTGGAAATAAAAAGGAAGCTCAAATAATGATATACTGTAGAACATTAATGGGAAGTAATGGCAAGGTGGCTGAATAGTTCAAAGCAGAGCCATATTGATTCCAGATTGTTGGGTCTGATGACAATCCTGATATTGGAGCGTCCTAGCTTACTGATTGATTACCGATCTGTTTTTCAAAAACAGAAAATAAAAAAAATATCCGCTCTACAACACGTAACATTGCAATGCGTTGTGAGCTAGTTTTTTTAAATGCTTGAAAATGTCTGAAAAGGACTTTTCTCCAATTAATGCATTGCCCAAATAAGGTTGCTAGGTTGAAAGTGGTAAAGAAAATCGGAACACGTAAGCCATGTATAACTGACGACATCGACGTAGTAAAAAAAAGGAAAATAACAGTCGATATATGTCAGCCAAAACGATCAATCTGGCAGACCCAACGCCGGAGTTAAAGGAGGTATTTATTTATACAATGGAGAGCAGATTTGGGCCTAAGGAGCCAAAAACAATGTCCAGAGGAATATAGAATGTCTTGGTTGTCGAATATCTACGCTTCTACAGAATACGCCCCTCAGTTGTAACGGGCACGGTGCCAGCTCCTGTGTGTACAGCACCTGGTGCATGGCAAATACGGGACTTTCCAATATCCTGTGGTATTATTGTCGTCCTCACATCTGGTTCCTACATTAAGACACAACAACAGCATCCCAGTTGAGATTCGACCATTATATAGCACGCTAGTACAACAAGAAAGAAAACCCACTTCTCCACTCTCTGGTGGCAAGAATTAATACCATATACTAACATAGTAGTATACTAATACCACTTGAACCCCAGAATCCATTTTCTGGGGGGAATATTAGCCAAAAAAAGCAGATCTACAGTACAAGCTCACAACACATGTGTGAGCTTGTAGATCGGCTACTTTTGGCAACGGGATTTGGTGTACTGTAGATAAACTGCAAATAAAATGTGGTCCAAGTACAGACACAACTCAGGTACGTTGAATAAAGTTTTCCTCCTTTTTAACCTTTTTAAAGTGTGCCCGGATCTCCGCTTTGTTCTACAACTCAGGTGCAGTTTACCAAGTCTACTCTAGAGCAGTGGTTCCCAAACGTTTTAGCTCAAGACGTTTGCCCGGGTCCCAAACTAGTGAAAACAGCAGATCTACAAGCTCTTTGGGCCGTGTTGTGAGCTTGTAGCACTTCTGTGGCGCCACCTCATTACTGCCCATTGAGGAATATATATTTCAGACAGAATCCGACACAGATGGGATTAAAACACATCTATTGAAAAATATGGACTAATACATTGCACAAAGACTCTGTAGTGTGAGGTAACATGCGGATAAGCACCTTATATAAAATACATCTATGATAGTCTTGATCCAAGGATCAAGACAAAAACCTAAAACTGGACTATGAATAGGCCATAATAAAGGTGTATTCATGGTCCAGTTTTCGGTGACCACCGAAACGGTGGTTAGTCAAAACAGAGAGATGTGTTGTGTGAGAGGTGACCACCGCGGCGTGACGTCAAGTTGTAGTTGTAGTCCACCGAAAACTGGACTATGAATAGGCCATAATAACCCACCGCCGCCCGCTCTCACCCACTCACCTTCTTCTTGGCGGAGTGCTGCAGGAGCTCGGCGATGTGCACCTTGTCCTGCTGCAGCCTCCTCTTCATCAGCTTGGAGCAGTTGACGTTGAGCGCCCCCAGGATGTGCGCCGCGTTGTACTCCACGAAGGGCCGGCTGTCGATGAGCAGCACGCCGTCCAGGCCGCCCTCCAGCAGCGACACCAGGCCCTCCGAGCCGATGGGCAGCACCCCCGCGCCTCCACCCGCAGCAGCAGCACCCACAGCACCCCTGCTGCTGCTGCCAGTGGGCCTGTGTGCACAATGCACATGGATTAAAGCAAAGTCAAATCTCACGACTGAAAAATATTATCATTTGTGAAACGGCGTGAAAGAAGTCACCACTAGCGCTGTGTGTCCTATACACCAGTGGTTCCCGAACTTTTTCATGTGAAGGACCCCCAAATTGACACTAATAATCCTGCGGACCCCCAATAGAGAAGATTTTTACCGCTCTAGCAGTGATTTTCAAGTTTGTACAATCTCTGAGTTACAGACACATAAGGGTCCATTTGGTTCTTATAACTATCATTTAGCTGGGGACCCCCTGGAACTCCCTCTAGGTCAAGGGCCCCTGGGGGTCCCCGGACCCCACTCCTACACACTTAACACAATATGTAAAATAATGATGTTTTGGTAGCCATACAGCTAACCAGTTGAATACATTGCAGATTGAGGCGTTCAAGATTGCGGTTATGAAATATATATCTGAGATCATTAGGGTTTTCTGGAAGACTGAAATAACTAATAACCGAAAATTGAAAATAAAGTTCCATTTAGTTTTTGTCATATTTTATTTATATGTTTTTTTATTTATTTTTTAAGTCTAGTTTTAGTTTTTAGTTTTTTATATTTAAAATTTTATCCCACGATTTTTGTAACCCGTTAATTGTCTAATGTAACCCTGGGTGCTACACTCCCTCTGCCAACCTGGGGAGAGCAACGGACTGACCTCATGCTTCCTTCAGTGCATGAGGAGTCCTGTCACCTGACAGGGGGATTTCCCCCGGCTGAACGTAGCGTGTGGAAGGAACATGCTACTCCAACCAGTTCCTTTCCCTTTTGTGAGGGTACATACCTACCCTAGGGGACACGGGGAGAACATGCAAAGTCCACATAGAAAGGTCTTGGAGGAGAGAACACCCCAGCGCCCACAGCGTCCCCAATGGGAATCGAACGCAGGTAAATTGCCGATCTACAAGCGTTGTGAGCTTGTAGATCTTCTATTTTCAGCATGCAACCAAACATAAAATGACTTGTCTCTTAGTTCTACTGGAAGTCTTCTCCACTAGTCCGTCCTAACAGATTAGTCTAGTTTTTATTTGTTGACGATATCATTAGGTCATTTGTCATTTCTACGCTATGCAACTTCAAAGCCTAAAGGCCAAACAGAACTGTCATTTTTGTTCATATATACGTTCCAGTGTTCAAAAGACAAAAAAAACACAATTAAAACTCGTTAATCGCAATCATCTGAGCGACAACAATTAACAATCGTGACAATCACCCCTACCTGGACGCGGCGCAGCACGTCCCCGTCCCGGACGCCGAAGGTGAAGACCCACCAGAAGGTCCCCGACGTCCAGAGTCAGACCCCTTGGTCCCCGCGGAGACCACCACCACCACTCCTGGGCCCGTGGGACGCTCAGACATTATGACCAACTTCTCTCTCTCCCTCTCTCTCTGGTCTTCCTCACACACACACACACCCTCCCTCCCTCCTTCCCTCCCCTTCCTCCTCTTCCTCCTTGTCGTTGTAGCAGCGGTGCACCCCCCCCACCCCCCCACCCCCCCCGGCCCCGGCAGTCCAGCGAGGAGTGACGCAGCCCTGGCGAGGGTCCTCAGGAGATGAAGAGCTTCATTGTGTCGGCCGGGTATGATGTCACCCTGATGGCAGCTTGGCAGCCAGAAGAACCCAAGGCCAAAAGAGAGCGAGAGCGAGAGAGGGGGGGGGGGGGGGGGGGGGGGGAGAGAGAAAGAGAGAGAGAGAGAGAGAGGGAGAGAAAGAGGGGAGGGGGAGAGAAAGAAAAGGAGGCCTCTCTCTGGCCCTGAAAGACTACAACAAAAAAACTAAACCCCCACCACTATCTTTCTTGTATTTGTGAGACTCTGTGCGTCCATGTGTGTGTGTGTGTGTGTGTGTGTGTTTGTGTGTGCGTGCGTGTGTGTGTGTCCGTGGGCGTGTGTCCGTGGGCGTGTGTGTGTGTGTGTGTGTGTGTGTGTGGGGGGGGGGGTTATGTATGCCAACCGGTATGTCCAAACCGGTCCAATATACTGCGAGTCCTTTTGGGAGGAGGGGGTGGGAGGGTATGTAGGGAGGAGAGGAGGAGAAGGAACAGGAGGAATAGGGGAGGAGGAGGAGAGGAGGGGGGGAGGAGGAGGAGGAGCAGGGGTAGAGCTTTTATTCACACCATTGCACGAGCGGGACAAAAGAGGTCTTTTCTCCAGGACTGTGCGAGGATGACATCACCGGCCGCGCTGCACCTCGCTCCTCGCCTTCATGCTTAAGTGCTTATCGGCCTGGAGGAGGGAGGGGGGAGAGAGAGAGAGAGAGAGAGAGAGGAGACAAAAGGAAAAAAGGACACGTTAGGAGGAGCGTTAGGTTCACCAGGTTTTGGCTCGGGAAGGGAGCGCCCCGGACCGGGGTTGCCAGATTTCGTGAGAGAAATAAGCAACCGGCGGGGTCTAGGAAAACGAGCGCAAGATTAGCGACTATTATAGGACACTTTAAAGACACTTTAAAGACCTAGTGAAATGAAAAATACGTTTTTCACACTTTTAGACCATATCCGTGGTCATCATATGGTCATACCTAACAATGGATGCCAAAACAATGGGAAAATGTTCACTTTTGTGTGTTTTTATGTCAAACGCCCATCAAAATGACTTCCTGTGAACGGAAACGTGATGACGTGTAGAGGTACACATGAAGCTTGATTAAATTCACCTGTTTGATTCCCATATCTGCACGTCCGTCCAAACACAGCTGCTACTGATTACAGAAATCCTGTTTTTAATCCCATTCAAGATGACATCCAGACAGTGTATTACTCGGTTTAAACTTCAGCGGAATTCAAAATGTACTTGATTAAAAGTACAAAGGTATATTGGCATCAAAATGCACTTAAAGTACCAAAAGTAGTCATTATACAGAACGTACCATTTCAGGTTTTCAAATGTATAGAAATCTTTTGAAAATAGCAGATCTACAAGCTCACAATGCATTGTGAGCTTGTAGATCGGCTATTTTCAAATGGCCGAAATGTATATAGGGCTGAAGTGGGTAATATATCTTTGGTAATAATAAACCAACATCTACAAAGTAAGTAATAAAGTTCACAAATAATTGTAATTGAGTAAAAGTACAGTAAAGTAAAAGTACCTCAAAAAGTACAGTACTTACTACAGTACTAAACTACCAATATTTACAAGTAACCTTAGAGAAAGTCGCTTACACTATAATAAACAGACATGGCAACACTGCTCCTTGCCGGTTTCATTGGAAATTGACTGGCTTTTTGTGCCACTTGCTCATAGATTACTGAGCAACGTTGCTAAATATAAGCGACTTTGGGCTTGCTTTTCTGTGGGAGGCCAATCTTAATGATTGGGCATGGGACACAAGCTAAGACTTGATCACCCTTTAGCTGGCCACCTTTGATGAGGGTGTATAGTGTTAAGGCTGAAACAAACACCCCAAATCTCATGTGAGTGCACACCATCAATTGACAGTCTTAACATCACGTCCCGTGTTTTATGATTCTAAAGTCGCTTGCAAATATGGGTTGTTGCTTGCGGGTTGTGTTCTCTTTGACTCATTTCTAAAGTGTAGTTGCTTTTTTTGGGCTTGCTACATTGGTGTTCCGAGCAAGGACGGAAAGAGAGATTTGTCATATTCGACCACCTTGAGACTTCAGGGTGATGCGTCAGGCAGGCAGATAGGTGACAGATATATTTATGCATACCTAGATCGTGCATATACATAAGTTAATAACTTCATTTATTTTTGGTACGTTTTCCTACCATGAAATATGGCTACCGTGGCGAGGCTCCAAAAGTGTCAAAACCAAACAAATGAAGTTGAAATTGTGTTCATCAGACATGATTAAATAAAAACGATGGGCTATATCGGCACCGGCAAACACATTTTAACACCCATGCATGAATGCAAACCATTAAATTGTCAATGTCCGGCAGAAAACCTGCATCTCCGGATTTCAACGTTTAATGTTTTTTTCATCACTTAATGCCCCACTTCGTCGTATGACTACGAGTGTGTCCAGCAAAAGTAGTAAAAACAGACGATCTACGAGCTTGCTATTTCTCACCATTTCTGAAAAGTTTTCGTTAAATTTCCTGAAGTTTTACAGTTTTGGTCATGTACATATGAGGTTTCCGCCCGATTAAGTGCAATCTATGACGCTCAGACTGGCCTTGTAAAATATGTATTTCTGTGTGCATGCGTGCCTTGGCCGCAAGGCAAGCATGACGTGTGTGTGTGTGTGTGTGTGTGTGTGTGTGTGTGTGTGTGTGTGTGTGTGTGTGTGTGTGTGTGTGTGTGTGTGTGCACGTGCGTGTGCACGTGCGTGTGCATGTGCATGTGCGCGTGCGTGAGACAGAGACGAGTGACTGAGAGTCGCCAGCTTCCCATTAAAAGTTTTGGTCATCCTGCAACAGACTGAGTCAAAGCCGTGAGCCCAGGAAATTCCCTTGTGCCATAAAACCCAACACTTAACTCAGCAGTATCGACCAAAAGAACGTTTTTTTCCCCTTCTTCTTCCACTTGACGTATTCGTGACTGAAACAAGACCACCCACAGAGCACAAAAAAGCATCCACTGGCGAGAGAAATCACCTTGGAGTTCCAGAAACATAAAAACGTTATGTTTCTGCTACAGTACATCAGGTTGTCTCCGACAACCTGAGGCTTGCCGATCTCACCGTTTAAAATAAAGGAGCCCTGCCAGACATGACCTGGTCTCATCAATGGATGCATGTCATGTTTCCACACTCTCACAACTACCCTCATCCAGGGTCATTCACTTCTTCAGTGAATGCTCCATCTAAACGGCAGTGTGCTTTCCAAAATGTTTTAATTAAGGCTAAAGGTCCACTAGGTTCCATTTTCACACTCTCAGAGTTACAGACCTGTAAGGGTCCATTTGGACCCCCGAGAGTCCCTGGACCCCACTTTGAGATCCGGTGATCTAGGGCGACCTACAGACCTATCATGTTGCTACTTCTGTACGCCTCTTTTGGACCAACCACTACATGAGTAGAATGAGGGCACTCGGGTGGCGCAGTGCTAAAGTATCTGCCCACCACCACGGCAGAGTCTGGGGGTTCAGTGCTAAAGTATCTGCCCACCACCACGGCAGAGTCTGGGGGTTCAGTGCTAAAGTATCTGCGCACCGCCACGGCAGAGTCTGGGGGTTCAGTGCTAAAGTATCTGCCCACCACCACGGCAGAGTCTGGGGGTTCATCTGCCCACCACCACGGCAGAGTCTGGGGGTTCATCTGCCCACTACCACAGCAGAGTCTGGGGGTTCATCTGCCCACCACCACGGCAGAGTCTGGGGGTTCAAAACGTATCTGCCCACCATCACGGCAGAGTCTGGGGGTTCATCTGCCCACCACCACGGCAGAGTCTGGGGGTTCATCTGCCCACCACCACGGCAGAGTCTGGGGGTTCATCTGCCCACCACCACGGCAGAGTCTGGGGGTTCAAAACGTATCTGCCCACCACCACGGCAGAGTCTGGGGGTTCATCTGCCCACCACCACGGCAGAGTCTGGGGGTTCATCTGCCCACCACCACGGCAGAGTCTGGGGGTTCATCTGCCCACCACCACGGCAGAGTCTGGGGGTTCATCTGCCCACCACCACGGCAGAGTCTGGGGGTTCATCTGCCCACCACCACGGCAGAGTCTGGGGGTTCATCTGCCCACCACCACGGCAGAGTCTGGGGGTTCATCTGCCCACCACCACGGCAGAGTCTGGGGGTTCATCTGCCCACCACCACGGCAGAGTCTGGGGGTTCATCTGCCCACCACCACGGCAGAGTCTGGGGGTTCATCTGCCCACCACCACGGCAGAGTCTGGGGGTTCATCTGCCCACCACCACGGCAGAGTCTGGGGGTTCAAAACTTCAAATCCACCGCGGTGCATCCGGCTTTGTCAATCGTCTACTCTATACCAGTGGTTCCCAAAGTGGGGTCCGGGGACCCCCAGGGGTCCTTGAGGGAGTTCCAGGGGGTCCCCAGCTAAATGATAGTTTGGAACCAAATGGACCCTTATGGGTCTGTAATTCTGAGAGTGTACAAATACACTATATAGATTTGTACACTCTCAGAGTTAAATTAACATTGATTTTACAATATAAATTGGGAGTCCCAGAGATATAAATGCCATTAAATGGGGGTCCATAGACTAATGCATGTCAAACTGGGGGTTCCTTGAAATTAAACAGGTTGAGAATCTCTGATAGACCCGTAAAAATCTTCCCTTATCGGGGGTCCCTGGCATATCTTCAAATGGCGGTCCGCGGGCTAATGAGTGCCAATTTGGGGGTCCTTGACATGAAAAAGTCTACTTTATATTAACCGCGTTCAGGGGAGGGAAGCCGAGCGGGTGATATTTCTTTGGAGTAGGCGCAGGCTCTACGTCCTCCCGGTGGTGGCTCCTCACTGGCAGCTGAGTCAGTAGGATACAACAGCAGTGACAACACACAGGAATTTGTGCGGGGAGGTATCAATTGGCATAACGACTAAATTGGGAGCACAAAAAAGCGGTAAAACACACAAAAAGACACCAGAGAGTGAACCGGAGTCATCGTTTTTTCAACATGAAGAGTGCATTACGAAATAAACCCACTGCTGTCGTGCCACCTTGACACGTTTAAAGGGCCCCAGCGTTCACCTCCCCTTTCCAAGTTCAACAAATCAGGGGATCCGTTTCTCGCTGCGTCGCTTAACACCGAACGCTCTTGTTTCACACTGCAAACGTCTTTTAAAAGTAACCATGACAGCTAGTCTTGGGTAACATACACTGGGGTAATATGTAATTATGTTACGAATTCCGATGTAACTCTGAAAGGGGGGGGGGGGGGGGTGATCCGAGACCACCATGGGGCCGATCTGCCCCAGAAACCATATGCATATTATTATTATACAGTACAGGGAATTATGTCATTAGAAAGGATAAGAATGGGGAGTGCATAACCTCCGCTTATAACAATGTCAGTGAACTATTATATTATTATTATTATTACATACGAGCAAACGTATGATAGTGTGGAAGGGTAGACTGGGGCACAGAAAACAGGTGTGAGTTTGTCGGGTGTGTGTGTGTATGCGTGCGCGCGCGTGTGTCTGCGTGACTGCGTGCGTGCGTGCGCGCGTGCGTGTGCGCGCGCCTGTGTGTGCTGAAGCCAAGGCAAGCCAGCCCTCCTTGACCTTGGAGGGGCCAAAATCAGGCTCGGGCAGTCTATCTAAAACCCAGGCACCGTCAGGAGGCCCAGCAACAGCAGCAGCTGGAGTGCCGTGAGTGTGCGCAGCGCCCCGAGGCAGGCGGGCAGCGTCCCAACGGCTCATCATGTTCCACTTCACACCATAAAAGTGGAATAAGTGGCAGAGCTGTTATGTCTAGCACAGCCGGGGCATTCCCAATGAACGCAAGGTGGGTTTTTTTTTTATGAACGCGCTTTGAACCCTAGCATCCCTATTCTGGGCAGCTAGGGGGGAGGGGGGCATTTGCCAAAGCTCAACAGATCTACAAGCATTCTGAGCTTGTGGATCGGCAGTATTTGGGGGCGAAGTGATTTCGTGGAGATAAAAAAAAAATCACACCTGTGTGAAGTGAGGGGCGCCCTTATCATCATACAACATCATACATAATCTCATTCCGGCCAATCACAATTTGCGTCCTCAACCTTCATCTTCAATGTTTGTGTTTACACAATGTTTGTGTTTGCACAAACACTCAGTCAAAGCTGGCCATTCATTGTCAATGGCATTCAATGTCTGTGTTTGCACAAACCCTCAAAGCTGGACATAGCTGGACAAAGCTGGACCACCCCCTCAAAAAGAGGGTGGTCCAAGTAGTAGTAGTTGTTGTAACTCGGGTCAGTTTGGCTAAAGAATAGATAATGGTTTTAACACTGAGCCTGCCAGAAACGAGGAGGGTAAAATTAGTACCCTAGCCCGCCAAACACGAGACTCTCGTGTTCCAGGGTTTACATTCTTTAATTCATGTTTTGATCCGATTGTATCGTTAGCCACCGATCGCTAACACAACAACATCAAGTAGGACAGTGGCCGCGGCCATTTTGAAAATGCGCACGCATCCACTTCCATTCTAAGCCCTGCAATCAAAGCCCTGTATCTCAGAAACGACATTGAGGGGCCGTTTCTCTGGCCCAGACAAGCATTTTCAACAGCCTGTAGCAGGCGCTGTGATACTCGCAGTCAGGTTTTTCAACCACCGACCGAAAGAACAACAACCGGTCAAGACACCACACACAGCAGTTTGTCACTGTAACATTAACATGCGATTACGGATATTTGGCTCTTCAAAGTAAGTGTTATGTGCGATAAAACCCTGGCAGTACGCTATTAATTAATGGCGGCGGATTAAGAGTTTAACACTTATTTTTTGAGCATTTATTGAAAAATTATGATCTAATTCACGCCAGCATTTTTCCCAGTTGAGCTCTTATTTTGAAAAGCCACATTTCCAGATTACCGGAAGTGAACATATCCTAGTAAGTGTAGCAGGTCCTGGACAGGCCTTGTTTACAAGATGGGTCTATACCGGGGCACTGGAGAGGTCCACATCGTCAGCTCTGTGCCATCAAAGAAACGTTGTTTTGACCAAAAATGCCATCTGGGACAAGGAATAGGAGATACAGGTGATTGAAAGAAACAGATAGAATGGATTATTATGGCGAGGACGATCTAAAATGGGCGATCCATTGTCATGACAACAACAGGTAGCTACCCGATGCTAACGAAAGTAGCATTATGGCTTGATCGATCGAAAGCGCTATAAAAGCGCAATTGCCATTGATCAACGGCAATGGCGGTAAGTGTAGTATTAAATAATAGGCTTCAATTGACCTAGATCTACGGCAATGGCACGGAAACGGTTAAAAACTAAGCTGTGCCGGTCAAATGACCAGCTCTGAGCTCTCTGGAAACAGATGGGTGTGTGGGGGGGGGGGGGGACGTTGTTGTAATCTAATTGTAGGCATGACCCATTACATCGTTTTGCTCGAGAAAGATCACAGCGTGCCTCTTACTGTAGTCCCCAAAAGGGACATGTCAGTACCCTCTGGGGGACATCATGAACCTGAACGTATACTGGCTTTTAAGGCCTCGGCGGGGGACGACTGATAAGCAGCATCCTGGCTGGAATGCACTGTCATCCCAAAATCTCAATGACAAGTATACTGCGGACGATCCCCAGGAGTCAGGAGCGCAAGCAGTAAACGGGGGGGTGGGGGGTTGTGACAGGGCTTTTTTCTGTTGCTGCCCCCTCCCCTCCCCCTCCCGATACCAACAAAGCCCCCCACCTCAACGTTATATGAATACAATTTTGCTTTCTGCAGCAAACCTTTTTACTGAATTTATTTTGGAGACATTTAGTGTTTTTCCTGATCTAGGTGATTGCTGTTATTTTCTTTCTTTCTTTCTAAGCTCATAATGTGAAGCGTGGGGGAGCTCGTATATGTGTGCCATTTTTCGCACACAACGCTCGAACCGGAACAGCGAAGAAACGCTGGTGTCGGATAACAGCCTTGCCTTAGTTCTCCTTTCAAATGTCGTCGCCGGAAACCTCATATGTTCAAAAAGGATTTTCAGGATTCAAATTCAAAAGGTGCAATAAATAGCAGATCTACAAGCACTTTTTTTTGCAACTTGTGTGTGACATAGTATATACAAAAGCAGGGGCTCACAACTCACTTTGTAATGCTCCAGATAACTTTTATTTCACGAACACAGCAGGCAGGACATACAACGTTTTGACAAGTATAGGTATTTCTCAAGAATAATAGTAATAGTAAAAGTAATAGTTTTATACTTGAGAAAGACCTATACTGGTCAAAACGTATGTCCTGCCTGCTGTGTTCGTGAAATAAAAGTTGTCTGGAGCATTACAAAGTGAGTTGCGAGCCGCTGCTTTTGTCTATGTTTTCTGTTAGTTTAACAGTTTGGCTCAGCACCAAGACCGGAGGAGGATGTGCGTTATATCTTATTCTGACATTGTAGTATGACATCATTATTATTATTTAAATATATACACTAAAATAGGTAGATACGTTTGTGCTAATCTGTAGCAGGTGTGTGAGCTAACACGGTGTGAGCAAAGGTTAATGACTGGCTGCTGGTTCTATGGAGATAGCAGAGCGACCAGGCAGACTTTGCTCTGTGACCCACACGATCAAACATCAACCAGATTAAAAAAGCAAAAGTGAACATTAAAAGCCGGCTTGGTGCAGGAAAGGACAGGACAGCTGTATCCAGTCCTACATGTGACCAGTGGCGTATCCAGGAATTACGTTTTGGGCAGACAAGATGTGTTAATTGTCGTCTCCCCTCGCACAATCGTAGCACTAAAGGTTTTCAAAGAGATATACCTGCCAGACAAGTAGTATACAAAGGCTGAAAGGCATGTATTTACATTCCAATGGGTGATTGAGGGTCGCGCTCTACCGCAACGGCCAATCAGCTGTCCATTAATAGTTCTCGGGTCTTGTTTTTGTCCTCTTTTTTTCTCATTGTATGGATTTTGGCCAGGCCAGAAATGGATTTGGACAGGCGGACGCCTGCCCTCGCCTTATTGTAGATACGCCTCTGCATGTGACAAATAAAATCAGTGATTCTCAACCGGTGGGGAGGCCGTGAGTGAGGATATTGCAAGTGGGCTCCTAAATAACTGGCAAAACTTTTAGCCATTGTTGTTTTCACTCTAGTAAAAAATAATTGAAATTAAAAAAATGAAATCATGTTTGAAAAGACAAATCGGCCTGACAATGATATCACTGGTAGGCGGGTTTCAAACAAAGTAGAAAACTAATTGTCATGAGTAAACTGTTGGTTCCATTGAACCCAATCGATTGATTGATCATATACCGTAAAAGTATCAATATACTGCAATATAGAAATACTCCGTTACTGTTAACTAATAGTCTGGAATTCTAAAATTCTACTTGAGTAAAAGTACAAAAGTATTGGCATCAACATGTACTTAAAGTACCAAAAGTAAAAGTACTCATTATGCAGATGTCCCGTTTCAAGTTTTCAAGTGTCTAAAAATCTTTTGGTCGTCCGCGGCTAAATACATTTCATTGTGGGTCTTTGGCAAGAAAAACAAAAAACAAAAAGGGTGAAAGGGTTAGAATCGGCCTCAGGTCTAAATGGGTAAAATGACAGAGGCTGGCTTGAGGAAGGTCACTTTGGGTCACATCACAAGTCTCAAGAGGATATCTGGAGTTCTGGACCTCTCCGTCTGTCTAATATTTATCAAGAATTCAGCCACTTTCCCCTGCGATAACTCAACATCCAACCATCGAGTTAAACAACCACACCCATCTGTTTAACTAGTATCGTGCTATAGCAGAATAGGCTCCGTTTTATGGGAACAATGTTACAATTATCATACCAACACCAGTCAATCAAAATAAAATGCTATAATTCAACACATTCCTGATGTTAAGCACCATGTTTACTATAATTCAAGCAGGTTAGAAGGAAATTCCAGCACCTGTGCAACTTTTTTTTTTAACAATATGAGTCAGAAGAGAGATGAATAAAATGATATGAAGGCTTCTCAGTGACATCATCATTCATAACCAGACTGAACTCATTGCTGGCTAAATCAAATTGCTTCTGGTGACTCAACAGGCATCATCACAGGTTGGAATCTGGCCCTATGACTGCACTGTTGTGTTGCATGCTACTCAGACCAGTTCATTCAGAATGTAATCTGTCTCCGCGGAAGATAAACATGTATGCTGAAGCAAAACAACCTGACAGACACCCAGTGTTGATTTCGTCGACTAAAACTATGGCGAAAAATGTTCGTCGACTATTCTTTCACTGACCAAAACTAAATAAAAAACTAAGCCATGATGACTAAAACTATGATATACTGACAATTTCGCCAAACAAATAAGAACTAGACTAAAATGTTAGGGAGTGACTAGTGGAGAACTGGAGAATGGAGATGAGATCTTTTTATGTGTTGGGTGCTCGGGTGTTGCTGTTGCACTCTGAATTTGAAAATAGCAGAGCTACAAGCTCACAACGCGTCGCAGCTTGGGATGTCCCGATCACGTTTTTTAGCTCCCGATCCGATTCCGATCATTTGATTTTGAGTATCTGCCGATACCGATTCCCGATCTGATATTTATATATTTTGAGAACACTTTAATATGCCATATCACAATAGTTCAATATCCAAAATCACAAGAGAATACCCAGTCTAATATCATGATATGGATATAATAGTGATACTAGGGACGTCCCGATCATGTTTTTTTTTTAAATAACGTGATCGGACCCGATTTCGATCACGTGATCGGATCAACCCTAGACTCGCAGCCCAACGCATTGTGAGCTTGTAGATCTGCTATTTTCAGCATGCAAACAGGGCCATCATCATTGCACTTTTCTTTTCTTTTCTTTAGGGGTGCCAAAAACATTTTGGGGGGTGGGGGGACGGGACGACAAGGTTATACTACCCTTAAGTCGATCAGTACAAATCTATACTCTCAGCATTGAGCAAGATATGAACATTAATTCCCTGGTGAGATCATAGAAAGAAATTACAGATGTTTATTTACTCAATCGGTACAAAGCTATAATCTCAGTATTCAGATGCTTCTATGGAATCCAAATGACTGAAATCAGTCGTGGTGACAGAGCAGTGTTGATTTCGCCGAAATAGCAGATCTACAAGCTCACGTGCACCACTGCGATGGCGTGCGGCGTGTTGTGAGCTTGTAGATTGGCTATTTTCAGCAAGTGTAAAATCAGCCATTATGACAGCATCAAGGCCCGCGAAAATACGCTTTAGTCGACTAAATCAACTGTAGATTTAGTCTACTAAAATCTTATGATATTTAGTCGACTAAAACTAGACTAACACAAACAAATTCCAGGTGACTACAATGTGACTTTAAAATCAACACTGTGACAGAACTTTAATCCATGTGTCAACCCCTTCTGGCAAATAACTTCTCCCCAACTAAACATGTAGAGATGAGAATGGCACGGCAGCTCAAGAGCAATATCTTTCAATATTTGTATACATTTGAAATGAGACATTCTGCACAACGAGTACTTTAAGTACATTTTGATGCGAATATGTTTTTAGTCAGGTACATGTTAAAATAAATTCCGGACCTTTTACTTGTAACAGAGTACCGGTATTTCTATGTTGAAGGTTGAAGCATTGATACTTTTACTTAAGTAAAACATTTGAGTACTTTTTTCCCCACCACTGGCAACTAGCCAGTGAATGCACATCAACTCCTTCCCCACCTGATTCCAGTCCACACAGATGAGATGATGACAAACACGAAAAAAGAAGCGACGGCGGAAAAAAACAACATGTGACTAAAACAGAAGGAATCTGCATGCTCCAGCTCAGCGCCACATGATCTCTATACGTGCATCACGGAGACTAACTTAGACTTTACGGTCTCCACGGCGAAGGTGAGATGCTGAAAGCCGAGTCCTTCAGCCAAAGACCAGACCGGGTTGAATCACGGAGACCCCCCTCCCCCCTCCCTTGCTGTCTGTCTGTCTGTCTCTTTCCATCCATGCTAGTCTCTCGCGTTGCCAGACTGTTGCCTCTCGCAATTTCAAAATGTCATACAGTCTGGAGCAACGGAAGCTCTATCATGAGTAAAATATAAAGCGGAAGTGGAGCCTCCTCCCCACTTCCGTTTCGTCTTTACAGTTGTGCAAATGTATCCTAATATAAATAGAAATCATCTAAGCATATATAGCTTGTTGCTTAGCAGAAAATGAAAATAAAAAAATAAAAAGAAGATATTTCAAAATATATTTTCGTGAACGGAAATAGCAGCTTCCGTACTCAGATTTCGGGAGGTGTAGTTCCAGACTCTATATAGCATTCGGAGACTGTGGAATAGTTGTCTGGCTACGCGAGACTATCCATCCGCCCATGGTGATATCCCCCTCGCTTTGTAAATATAGCAAGAATCTTCCAGCCTTGGCTTTTCAAATGTTGTGAACTTGTGAGGCCGGTTACACTGACTTAACATCATCTCAACTGCCGTTATGTGAGAGCTCATCTAAAGCAGGGTTCCTGCCTCAGACCTGTGTGCGGTTCTCATATACATATTATATATATCACACACACACACACACACACACACACACACACACACACACACACACACACACACACACACACACACACACACACACACACACACACACACACACACACACACACACACACACACACACACACACACACACACACACATGGAAAAGGGTAAAAAAAACTGGTCCCGTCCTGAGGACAAAGATGAGCGGAGAGCAGTGATTTAAAGCGCAGAGAGACAGAGACTCCAGGCGTAGGTGTGGCTGCACACATGAGACAGACTCCTCCAGGCTGGGTGATGATGACATCACACTCAGCCGGGGCGAGATGGGAACAATATGTCTGCTTGGCAATACGCACCAACGCACCTCGCAGTGGCCTAGTAGCGAGGTGGACCTGCCATCTAACTTCACCACCTCGCAGTGGCGTAGCTGCGTTGGCCCTTTGACACATACGGAATCAGCCCAGACATTAAATCATACCACTTCCAAGTAACACACCATTTTTGAGGGGCGCTAGCCCATCCTATAGCTTTTGTCCCCATCCTTCCATCCATCCATCCATCTTCAACCGCTTATCCGTATAGTCGGGTCACGGGGGCAACAGCTCCACCAGAGTGTTCCAGACTTCCCTCTCCAGAGCAACATTAGTGACTTCCTCCTGGGGGATCCCGAGACGTTCCAAGGCCAGTGAGTCGATGTGTTGCCTCCAACTGTGCCTTGGTCTGCCCCGGGGTCTCCTCCCAGTGGAACGTGCCTCAAGGACCTCCCTAGGTAGACGCCCGAGAAGCTTCCTAACCAGATGCCCGAACCACCTAAGCTGGCTCCTTTCCAGGCGAAGAAGCAGCGACTCTACTCCGAGTCTTTCACGTGTGACTGAACTTCTCACCCTATCTCTAAGGGAGCCAGCCACCCGTCGAAGAAAACTCATTTCGGCCGCTTGTATTCGCAACCATATTCTTTCGGTCATGACCCACACTTCATGACCATAGGCGAGAGTAGGAACGAAGATTGCTCGGTAGACAGAGAGCTTTGCCTTCTGGCTCAACTCTCTTTTCGTCACAACAGTGCGGTACAGCGACTGCAATACCGCCCCTGCCGCTCCGATTCTCCGGCTGATCTCCTTCTCCGTTTTCCTCTCACTCGTGAACAAGACCCCGAGATACTTGAACTCCTTCACCCGGGCTAATGCCTCATTCCCTACCCGGACTGCACAATCCACCGGTTTCCTGCTGAGAACCATGGCCCCAGATTTGTCCCCACACGTCTCAATATTTGCCATTGACAATGAAAGGAGAAATTAGGTAAAATGTCTGCAAAATATGACGTAAATTTAACCAACCAATCGCATAAATGCAGTTCATGAGATGATGTATGATGATAAGAGCGCCCCTCACTTCACACGGGGGTGATTTTTCATTCAGCTATTAGTGTAGATTTCCGTCCTACACAGTCACAAACATTAAATTCCCATTGACAATGAATGGAGAATTTGACGTCATAGTGTCTGAGCAAATAGGCAGTGTGTCTATTTTTGCATCATGATGATGTATGATGATAAGAGCGCCACTCACTTCACACGGATGTGATTTTTATTTATTAACTGGAATGTGTATTGTATTCCAGTGCTTCTCATGTCCCGTTGTGAGCTTGTGCAGCTATTTTGATGTAATATTAACTTATAAATTCCTGGGAACCCCCCTGAAACTCTCTCAAGGGCCCCACTTTGAGAATCACTGGCCTATCAGCATGCTATGAAGACAATGCTTGGGTCGGTTTGGTTTTCCCTCTCAAAATGACCTTTCTATAAACAACACTTACCAGGCTAAATACAGACCACTGCCAAAAAACACAACGGCTTCAATGGACAATTACATAACTGTAACTTATCTGTGATCCAATAGACAAAAATAAACAATCTTTTTTTGTTTGTTTATTTTGTTACACTTGTCATCTCTCTGAGCCAGTTTCCCTTTTAGCTAAGAAAAGTAGCATGCCGATTGTATTAAATCTATGCACGGAGCAAATTAGAAACAGCTAACTGCAGACTGCTACGGTAGTACAGTCACAATTTTATCATTAAGAAAATATGAGTTTTGCCAAGATTATTGGATAGCGATATATTTAAAGTCCCCAGCAGGAAATACTCCGCCAATGACTCTCTTCTGCAGTCTGTTGGTTTTACTAGCCTCAACAAAAGTGAACATTCTCAGACAGTCAGCCTGCAAACTGCTGTATGTGGGCACAAACTTTTATTTAGACTTTGTTGAACAACAGTGTTGCTCGTCAAAATATCAGATTTTTCAAACAACACAACCCACCACGACTTAAGGCTAAGGTCTAGGCTTAGGTCTAAGGCTTCAATGCCCAGCCCCAATATGACATGTTTGAATGCCTGTGTCATGTGCAACGCTGTCCTTTTCAATTAAGTAAATAATTAACAAACTTTTTCTGTCTGTCTGTCATGTGCTATATTAATTTGTTTTAACCTAAACATATAACTGACCCTACCTTGAAATCTGCAAGTGCAAACCCATCTACAATAAACCAAACCTGAAGCCAGACTGCTGTATAATAGGGGTCCTTACCTTTAGTACAGCCTCCCCCCCAGCCCAGACACTCCCGGTGAACTAGCAAAGGCTTACTTACTGCTGCTAAGTATCTCTCAAGTCAATGCAACGACAGAGGAGAAACTCATCTAGGGCTACTTTGGGAAATGACCCTGACAAGGGCCTTATATAAGCTACACATATCTGTGAATGAAGAAGAGCACTTGGGGGGGGATAAAATTAGGAAGCGCTCTTTCAATGCCATGTGTCACACAGCCTATTCCTGGCACACTGCCTGACACTATTAAAAGTCGTCACAAAAACACACACACACACACACACACACACACACACACACACACACACACACACACACACACACACACACACACACACACACACACACACACACACACACACACACACACACACACACACACACACACACACACACACACACACACACACACACACACACACACACACACACACACTCTATGTATGTTAGCATATCGATGCTGTCGGGTGAAAACCGATGCCAAAAATATGCCAATATGCAATGCCCACAATGTAGTTATTAGATCTTGATACACTGAACCACTTTCACAAATGAATTGCCAAGCTGACAAGCTGCTATTTTTTTTGCTACTTGACTACTTGAAGTGAAACTGTAGTAGTAGTAGGACGTTAATTTACAAAAATAAATAAACAAGGGCTGTCAAACGATAAAAACAAAATCTGATTAATCACAGCTTAAAAATGTATGAATCCATGTCCAAAATATGCCATGTTTTTTCTGTATATTGTTGTGGGAACTGAAAGATAAATGACAGAAGGCGGATATATACATTTAACATACATACATATGTATACATGAATGTTTTATTCTTTATAACAAATCCAGTGTGGTAGGATCTCTCTGTCTCTCACCCCGTTGTCGTGCTGTGATTAAAGCCACTGTCTATGTAAATTATGCAGCCTTTAATGGCAATAACAGACTTGTGTTTTTTACCCCCTTCCAGATCAGCGGATTCGACCGCTATCTCTGTATTGAATAGGCGAAATCATCCGTTATCAGCACCTTCGAATAGGGCCAATATGGCCATACTATATGGCGTTAACATTTTTAAACTAATTCATTTCACAATTCAATAAACTCGGTTAACTAAGTTATTTTGACAGCCCTGAAAAAAACCCATTTGGAACATGGAGATACAGTTGGAGGCCATCGATATTGTCCTTTTCTTTTTGCTGAGGTTTGCGTGATCTGCGCAAAAGGACAGTTACAGTAACCCATTTTGGGCGGGAACCCCTTTTGGTGTTTTAAACATTGTTATAATTTAGCTATTGAAAAATAGCAGATCTACAAGCTCATAGCGCGCCACCGAGTGGCGCTCTACGAGCTTGTAGGTCTGCTATTTTTGAAAAATCGTGAAAATATTTATTTCAGAAAACTGGAGGATTTAGAAGGATTTAAAAAAAAAGTGAGGTCAGGCCTAAATGGGTCAAATGATAAGGGACAATATCGGTGGCACCCAACTGTACAAGGTTTGTGCCCGACAGCGATGATGTGAGAATTGGTTAATGCAGACTAGAGTCATCATCGTGCTTGCTGTTCCCGAGTTATTCTTGTGATGAAATGCGTTTAAATCTCTCTGTGTCACCGACTCAACTCTATAAGGAACATACAGCCAGTGAAGGAAACAGTACTGACGTTTCTTACTTAAAGAGTGCCGTGATTGGCCCAGGCGGTGGCGTAACCGTCTGGGCACCCGACTGGTAATCCAGTCGCAGTGTGCCGCGGGTTCGACTCCCGAGCCCGACACGGCCTTTACTGCATGTCTTCCCCCATCTCTCTCCCGTTTCCTGTCAGCCTACTGTCTGTCCCTTCAAAAAACCAATAAAAGGCGTAAGCCGCAAAAAATATCTTAAAAAAAAAAAAAAAGAGTGCCGTGATTGTTTTCTACCCTAAAACATGATCGGGTCTTATTGTTATATAAGGAGGTATAATCTTTTCAAAAACGTGTACAGTATTTGTTAAAATGTTGTTTTTATGTGGACACCCCCACCAGTTCATTAAGTATGCCTGGTTTGCCTGGTGGGTGGTGATGGGTGGTGATCCACCTGATTAATTTGATTAATGTCCAGCGTTTTGCAGATGTGAGCCTTTTTCAAATCTCAAAACACTGCTGTGGTCAAAATCGCGTCGTTTTGTGATTGATCATCACACTAATACAGTATCATTTGTGACCAATTTTGTCAATGGCATCTAAATTCTAACCCTACATATCCTAGAAAAATAATTGTTCTCGAACCTTTTCAAGTCTAGAACCCCCTAAATTGATATGTATTTGACCACAGACCAAAAAAGGTCTCCACAAGGTCTCTTACATCTCCAGAACACAAACACAGGCCTTTGCGTGGTTGAGGGGGGTTGTAAGACCACCTATGGACACGTGTGTATGTTTAGTTATGCAATATCCCTCTAAAATCCTTCTCTTGTTTATCCATCTACTGTCTCCCTCTGTTTTCTAAACCAGGGGTTCCCAAACCTTTTCATGTCAACAACCCCCAAAATAGGGACTTTAAGCAACGACTGTTTTCAGGACCGCTCCGCTACGCGGAAGTACGGTGGCTATGACGCAATCGTCGTAGCTGTCAAAATCGTTAAACAAACAGCCGACGGCGATGGCGACATTGGTTCCCATGGTGACGCATCTATGCAGCATGTGTCAAACATAAACACATTTTTTCTAAACACCCCGTCGCGCGTCAGCTAACTTGCCGATATTGCTTAATTCTTTATACATGTGCTGGACATGATCAGTAGTGAAAAGAGGAAGGTGCTGGAGCAATCTGTGTTATTCTAAAACCGTTTTAATAAACACATGGTTAATATGACATATGTATTGACATGGTATTAGTGTTATTTCTTCATTCAGAGCATGCCAACACATTACACAGCATAAGAGAGGTGATGGAGCAATCGGTGTAAATGTATGACAGCTATAATTTCAATAAACATGGTTAGGACATGGCGTTGTAGACACTACGTGACAGTAGTTCTGCCGTAGTAGAAAGGGCTGCGACGGCAAGCAGGTTAATGTATCGAGCACTGATCCATTTCCGGTAGCTGGAGCGGACCTGATACTGATACTCATTAGCCCGCGGACCCCCATTTGAAAAATATGCCAAGGACTAAGAGAAGATTTTTATGGCTCTAGTGGTGATTTTCAACCATTTTCATTTCAAGGGCCCCAGTTTGACGTGAATTAGGCTACAGTCCCCTATTTAATGGCATTTCTATCTCTGGGACCCCAATGTATATTGTAAAATCAAAGTTAATTTAACTCGGAGTGTAAAAATGGAACCAAATGGAAATTTAGTTCCATTTGTACACTCTGAGTTACAGACCCATAGGGTCCATTTGGTTCCTGATTATCATTTAGCTGGGGACCCCCTGGAACTGCCTCAAGGACCCCACTTTGGGAACCACTGTTCTAAACCATATCTAACATAAGGGATACGAAAAACACATGAGCCTGTGTCGCTGTCAGGTGGAAATGTTTAGTTTCTGCTAAATGCCTAAATTGTAAATTTAAACCTTGTATGTCCAAAACTGTCCACATATATGAAAAAATAAAAAAATCAGCTGTGTGCCAATGGATCACACACACACACACACACACACACACACACACACACACACACACACACACACACACACACACACACACACACACACACACACACACACACACACACACACACACACACACACACACACACACACACACACACACACACACACACACACACACACACACACACACACAGGCAGCCTGTTATCTCTCCTAATGGTACCAACATCAATACAGCATGGACTCTTATCAAAAGACAACTAAATATTCTACGTTTTGGGTCTGAGAGACTAAATGCCATCACATGGTGGTCCGTGGCTCAAATGCCAGACAAATAATGGGCCTCGAAATGAAACATGTTGAAAACCACTGCTTTAATGTAAGGAGGAGGACACACATGTTCATTCAAAAGAAGAAAAAAGAAAAGAACATTTTATCTGGAGACAGTCATACTCCTTTTGGAACAGAGATAATAAAACAGGAGTTCTCTTTCATAGAACAGTGGCTCTTACAGTAGATGTAGATGTTCAAGGTCTCTTTGGAGAGAAACAGTAATTGTTAAAGGCATGCGAAACACATTTTTGTTTAGATATAGTTTTCACATGGATAAAAGCATTATAATAAGCGTTCTACCGGTACAGATTGACTACCGAATTGGACATGACAGCCTAAATGTGAGACGTCCAGATCTATTATTTACAAATTAATATGCCGGAATCGATATTATCGAGCTGCCTTATACATATACAGTGTTACTGTGTGCAGTGTGCTGTGATTTTTGTACATTTTCTGTTTTGGATGTGTCTATATGCAGGGTTAACATTACTCTAATAGAGGGTATACGCAATTGCGCATGCATAAAGTGAATGGCAGATCGAGTGGCAAAGTGAGTGACAAAGTGAATTTAATGTTGTTTAAAGTCATTTAATGCAATCTGTTTGGATGTATGGGCTGTCAAGGCCAGAAAGTAGTTTTTTGCCACTCAGTAGGCATTCCCACATAACTTCCGGGTATGATGATGATGTCACACGCATACCCTCTAATGCGTATGACATCATCATCAAACCCGGAAGTTACGCGGGAACACTTACTGAGTAGACCCCCAGGTGTAGTATTCAAATACGTCTTCCCTGTGTATTTTTTGTTTCTTCCTGAAAAGCTGAAAGCCTTTGAGTCAAAAGGCCCAGTCGAAATGTCCACTATGGTGTAAGGAACCTTAATCAATTTTAAGCTTTGGAGCTTATTCCAGTGTGCGGAGTTGCAGACCTTATTTTCTTTTCCATTGTTTACCTCGACCCGGCACCTGGCGTTTAGTTAGTGGATGTGCATGCTCTATTGTGTTTTTCCAGTCGAAATACACCACTTTAGTGACACCCCTCCCCCATTATCATACAACAGCTGTGGGCAAGGCTTAACTTCAGGTGGGTGGTGCTAACCAGGTATACTTAATGAACTGGTGGGTATGGCCACTTTCTGTATACTTTTTTGAAGAAAAAATCTTCCTCCTAGTATAATGATGTTTATCTTGAATGATTCTTCATCTTCATGTTCTGCATTATGGTTTTAGAGAACCTTTTTTTATTGTTCTTTGAGGCAGGCTCAACAACTTAAACCCTAGAATCCCAATTGTGGGCATGTCTTATAGGTGAACATTCGCCGAACAACATAGCAGATCTACAAGGTCACAACAACGTGTCACGATGCACTGTGAGCTTGAAAGATCAAGAGCTTTGGTGTAGATGTAGGGAAAACAGCGGCGGGCCACGTTCAATGAAGTATATAGGGTTAAGTGGTTAAGGGTTCTTATAGAACCAATAATATAAATGCTTCTATAATCAGCCCTAGTTTTTCCCCTAGCATACTGTAAAAAAATAAGCGCAGCCATACATCGTTCAAACATTCACACTCGGTATTGCTCGGTAACATTACAATATTCACATTCTTATTTTGTGGACCAGTCGTTCCCAAACTTTTTCATGTCAAGGACCCAAAATTGACACTAATTAACCCGCGGAAACCCTATTTCAAAAGATATGCCAGGGACCAGAAGACAGAAGGCTACCGAGCAATCTTCGTTCCTACTCTCACCTATGGTCATGAAGTGTGGGTCATGACCGAAAGAATACAATCGGCCGAAATGAGTTTTCTTCGACGGGTGGCTGGCATCTCCCTTAGAGATAGGGTGAGAAGTTCAGTCACACAAGAGAGACTCGGAGTAGAACCGCTGCTCCTTCGCCTGGAAAGGAGCCAGCTTAGGTGGTTCGGGCATCTGGTTAGGATGCCTCTCGGGCGTCTCCCTAGGGAGGTCCTCGACGCACGTCGCACTGGGAGGAGACCCCGGGGCAGACCAAGGCGCAGTTGGAGGAAACACATCGACTCACTGGCCTTGGAACGTCTCGGAATCCCCCAGGAGGAAGTCACTAATGTTGCTCTGGAGAGGGAAGTCTGGAGCACTCTGGTGGAGCTGTTGCCCCCGCGACCCGACTACGGATAAGCGGTTGAAGATGGATGGATGGATGGATGCCAGGGACCCCCATAAAAGATTTTTACAGCTCTAGCAGTGATTCTCAACCCGTTTAATTTCAAGGACCTCCAGTTTGACATGCATATAGTCTACAGACCCCCATTTAATGGCATTTCTATCTCTGGGACCCCAATATAATATAATTGTAACATTTGTACACTCAGAGTTACAGACCCATAAGGGTTCATTTCATTCCAAACTATGATTTAGCTGGGGACCCCCTGGAACTTCCTCAAGGACCCCTGGGGGTCCCTGGACCCCACTTTGGGAACCACTGTTCCAAAAGTGGACTATTCATA
The DNA here is from genome assembly GCF_951216825.1 of Electrona antarctica. Lineage (NCBI taxonomy): Eukaryota > Metazoa > Chordata > Actinopteri > Myctophiformes > Myctophidae > Electrona > Electrona antarctica. The sequence goes on along the minus strand of NC_136804.1, from coordinate 15,969,850 downwards.
AATGTGATGGACATCCTTAGCGTTCCTCGTTATTGTCCACTTAAAAGGTATGGGTACTTTTTGTTATAAAAGGTTAAAGCTCTATTATGTTATCATAGTGTGTTTGTTCAGGGGTCTCACTGTCTCTCCTACATATCTTTAATCAGAAACTATAATTTCAGATGGGTTGACAGTTTCAGTCACAGGAAAGAGAAACCCATTTAATATCTTCAATTTGATGGTATTCGAATTTCAGTGTTCTGTTTGGCTCAAATCAGTTTTCCCACCTGAAAACTTATTTTCTGTTTACAAAAGAGCTGCTTACTGCAAACACTCTACAATATATAGACACCCATTGGTTTAACAAACATCACTTAGCTTTAATCCATGACATGAAGTCTACATGTCACCAAACGTAAGCATTCCCCCCAAAACTGATCTTCATGACATTGTCTATTGTGTGTGTGTGTGTGTGTGTGTGTGTGTGTGTGTGTGTGTGTGTGTGTGTGTGTGTGTGTGTGTGTGTGTGTGTGTGTGTGTGTGTGGTGTACACTTCTGAACATTATAGTGACAGAAGTTACTGGGAAACAGACTAAAATCTCATAGACTACTTCCGTCCAAATCGCAATTATGAAAGGACAGAATACTATAAACATGTCAGATATTAAGGTATGGACAAAATAACAAAGTAATTGACTTTATGACTTTGACTCCACTACACAAATATTGTACTTTTGACTCCACTACATGATGTACCTTGTGTACCCTTCCTAGAAATGAATTAGTACTCCAGTACTTCAACTCAATTACAAATTTGACAAAGCAACCTTCACTTGTAGCCGAGAAATATTTGACCAGGATTAACTATCTATCTATTTTATCATAACTCTTATTCATAAACAGTTGGTCAACTCTTTTATGTTTCTAAACTATGCCATAACTAATCAGTCTCCATACTACTGCCTTCCATTTGCATTGAAATGTCATTCTGCTAAAAAGCCTTGAATAATTGCCATCACTCATATAATCTTACATAAGAGTAACATGACAGTTGAGTCACTGTGTTATCGACCATAAAGGATACTACTACAGAACTAAAAAGTAAAAACCATACACAACATTTTGATTTTCAATTGTTCATATCCATCTACTATTTTAGAAAGTTAAATACAGAAACATTCTGTCAGTGCAAAAGCTGTCTGATCAAATATGTCATCATGGATGCGGCTGTATAATGTTCAACTTGGATAGATTGTAGTCATAAAAGTCAATAAACCGATATATTTACTTATTACTGACTTATTACACGTGAATTATGAGTTGTAGACAGATTGAATGTTTCCTCTAATATTCCCTGACATCATACATGTTTGTTGTTTGCCTAACAAACATCGCGGGAAAGGAAAGAAAACATAAAAACAAAACCAAGCCACATTTATGTCACAACAAACAATCTCACTTTTTGAATGCAATTGTAAAACAATGATTTGTACATTGTGTTACTTTTTTATCGCACGGCTGGGTAAAACTCCAACAGCTTTTAGACAGACGTGCCCCCAATACTTTACATTACGAGATGCTGAGTTGGTCATTAAAGAAATTTCGGAAACTCACCGTTTACAGAGGGATTTTTGCCGTTAAAAAGGGGACAGCTTCATCACCCCGGTCAGGCCTGTATTCTTGTTATTTTTTTAGAGAAAGATACTGTCTGGATTCCACAGAAATAAAAACAGAAAAGAAAAGAAAAGGGGTAAAAAAAAGGGACAAAAGATTAAAAAGGTTCCAGGAGAGAAAAGAGTCTCTCTGCTTTAGTAAACTTCTGCCATAAGAGGTGAGGTCATTGCGATAAAAATAAAGGATGGCGTCATCAGAGCCAGCCTGAAAATGGACCAGATCTACAAGCTCACGGGGCGTCGCCGACGCCGCGCGCTGTGAGCTTGCAGATCGGGTCTGTTTTCAGCCGCGCGGCACCGTCCGCGCGACGAAGTATGAAACCCGCGGCTCTCTTTCAGAAACATAAGGTAACAGGTCCCATAGCTTGGAGTGACGGATCGCGCTGTGATTGGTCGGTATGTTGTCAATGGTGACAACACTGACCGAATTACATTGCTGTAGTTGATGTATTAATAAAAAATTGACATTTTTCAAATAATAAAATAAAAAAAAGTTCAAAGATTTGGTAGAAATGTATATAACTATAAATAAAACTAAACTAAAAATACATAGTATAGAAAAGTTTAAAGATTATAATTAAGTAACCAGCCGGCGGTGCACCCGAAACATGGGACGGAGAGACTCTTACTTAAAACTCTCCTCAACCAAACATGTCCGACACAACCTTATGCAAATATAAACATGATAAACCAATCAATTCATTATTACTCATGTCAGCTCGATTTATTTATAGACCTGCTAACTCACATTGACCTCATGACCTATGCCTAGGCTCAAACATGGGGTCTACTCTGGGGAGTGGGGACCCCCAGGGGTCATTGAGGGGGAAAGTAAAGCTACAACTACAGAATGTGTCTACTCAAATCAGTCCCCCTTACTCTGTGTAATTCAAATGTTTACTTATTTTTCAAAGTGGTAGGCCTACAAAATGTAATTCTGGTGAAATGCAGTAATTATATCCTACATACATTCACCCCCATTCTCACCCTAAACCCAATTCTCACACTGACTACACTAAGAGACAATGATTACTGTACTTTATGTAATTCGGTAGTTCTAAAAGTGGGATCCGAGGGTCCTCAGAGAATTAGCTAACATACCATCAAAATCAGAATGTCTAGTTTTTTAACCCTACTGTATATACATCAGCCATGTTTGAAAATAGCAACATTTAGAATATTTTTGAAATATTTTAACAATATAAATCTTGTAGGTAGGGGGGTCCCTGGCACAAAATATTTTTCAGATGGTGGTCCGCGGCCAAAATCCATATTAAATTAGGGTCCTTGGCATGAAAACGTTTGAGAACCACTTTGACTGCATTTGCCTTCCTTGCTCGTCTAAAAAGCATCTCTCATTAGGTTCACACTTGATGAGTTTTCTAATCAGCTGAGGCTCATTCATTCATTCAGCTTTCTGGGTTGCATTGCTGACGGTGAAAACATTTAATCTCTGCAGTGAACATGCGATGCATGGGTAAGCAGTTTGACCAAACAATGAATGGACGAAGAAAAGCCAGAGAGAGGTTTCTCATACTGGAGCAATTAACATGCATGGTTAGGCCAGACTGCTGAATGTGACTGATGGTGAATAGATGCAAGTTCTCTGAGGGACGTGGTGCTTCTCAAGGTGCGGCCCAGATAAAGTATTGATAGTCAGGGATCAAATGGACCCGGCTTTTACAGTCCTTTAACTCTGACTGAGGGTGTACAAATGGAACCAAATGGACCCATTTGGTTCCATTTATACACAAGGTAGGTAATCAATGGCGTGCATTAAAGAAAGTTTCCATTGTTCTGGGGGATAAAAAAAAGACTTGAGCCTAAAGGGACATTTCACTGCTGGAAGAAACTCCAGTCACTCAATGTTAATAGTATTTGTAGTAGATAACAGTTGCACAATGTGACTTGATTGCTGGATTACTACAATGACCATGATGCCTTGGTGCACTACCCACCCTTGTGGAGAGGGGGAGGGCTGTCTTACTGAGACAACATGTAGTCCAGGAAGGAAGTGAGACCAGGCTCTGTGACGTCACATCACAGACACTTTGAAATACTAAAATATCAAAAAACACATTAGGCCTACCCACATAAAAAAACACACAAAAGAGTTTGTCTCCCGAACATCATCTGGTTGCAAAAGGGGTGAAGTGGCCCTTTAAGTTAACCAAGTAGAAATAGTCCTATGAGTGGTAGCACCAGTGACATTCCAACAGTGTTGTTGCAAACTTTACTAACAGTACTAATGTGGACTTTGTGGAGAGGCGTTCTAATTATTCTTGTTGCAAACTTTGCAAATAAGCTTAGTTTGCGCCTACAGATAGCAGTTGTTGTTGAGTGGGCACCTCTATATTATTTTCCTAATACATGATTTGAACATGCACGCGGTGCAATTGTAGAAATATTAGGCCTTAAATGTCAGATCTTCAAGCATGTTCAAATGATGTATAAGCTACTTTACATTGGACCATTTCCCAAAATGTAAATTTTTACATAATTAAAAAAAGTTGGTGTGTGCAGGGCAGTGATGATTTCGTCGACGAATACTATAACAAACAATGTTCTTCGACTACCTTTTTTCACTGGCGAAAACTGAATGGAAACTAATTGAAAAACTAAGCTATGATGACTAAGACTAAGTCATTTTACACTTGCTGGGACGCATTGTGAGCTTGTAGATCTGCTATTTTCAGCAAGTGTAAAATCAGCCATTACGACGGCATCAAGGCCCGCCAATAAAATACATTTAGTCGACTAAATGAACTGTAGATTTAGTCGACTAAAATCTTATGATATTTAGTCGACTAAAACTAGACTAACACTAAAACATTCCAGGTGACTAAAATGTGTCTTAAAACTAAATTAAAACTATTCAAGAGACTATGACAAATCAAAATTTGCTGTCAAAATCAACCCTGGTGCAGCGTCTATGGTGTGGACCCAGGCTAGGCCAGTGTATGGTGTGGACCCAGGCTAGGCCAGTGTATGGTGTGGACCCAGGCTAGGCCAGTGTATGGTGTGGACCCAAGCTAGGCCAGTGTATGGTGTGGACCCAAGCTAGGCCAGTGTATGGTGTGGACCCAAGCTAGGCCAGTGTATGGTGTGGACCCAGGCTAGGCCAGTGTATGGTGTGGACCCAAGCTAGGCCAGTGTATGGTGTGGACCCAAGCTAGGCCAGTGTATGGTGTGGACCCAGGCTAGGCCAGTGTATGGTGTGGACCCAGGCTAGGCCAGTGTTGCAGTATTGTCATCAGGGGGAGCTAGAAGGTATTCCATGAATGTCACTGCCCACCATCACTGACTGAGACCCCTGATAGGAAAACAACACTGACTGGCCTTCATTGGTCTGCAGTGATAGAGGAAGTACATGTTTTCCGTAAATAAAAGTATCAATACTGCAATGTAGAAACACTCCGTTACCAGTAAAATTGCAGTATTCAAAATGTACTTGAGTAAAAGTACTGGCATCAAAATATATTTAAAGTATCGAAAGTAAAAGTAGGCTACTCAGTCATTGTGCAGAATGTCCCAATTTCAAAATGTACTGTATAAAATGTATAGAAATCATTTGAAAAATAAAATTGCAGATCTACAAGCTCACAATGCAATTGTAGGCTTGTACATCGGCTATTTTCAAGTGGCCAAAATACATATAGTGTACATTATAGCAACTAGTAATCTAAAGCTGTCAAATAATTGTTGCCTCTGAGATGTACTGTAGTCAAAGTAAATCTAGTGAAAATTGGAAATACTCAAGAAAGTACAAATGCCTCAAGATTGTGCTTAAGTACATTACTTGACTGTACTTAACTTTACAGCAGCGGAACCAGAGGTCATAATAATCACATTTCTCACAAAGCTCACAGTACAACATTCATAAGATATGGCAAATAATTTCACAGCAATGTGCTAATGTTTAGGACCACTTCCCACATTTTGACCTACTCCTCACTAATGTTCATTAGGCCTATAAGATGTTACCATATCTGTCTACTCACTGTCTGTGGACAGTTCTAGCATCACGTAGCGATACTATGAAGGTTGGCTATGTGAGGCTATAGAGTCTATAGCCTCCCATAGCCACTGTCTATAGTATAGACAGTTCAGAAACCTGCCTATAACAGTGATATCACTGGTAGGCAGGTTTGGCAATTTCAACAAGATTTCAAACATATTAGCCTATTATTTTTCTATAAATGCAAGAGCAATAGTCTTCTGTTTCCATATTTCTATCTGCTCCGAGACACAGACCAAATAGTTACGGTAAAATTAGTGCCATCTTATGACCTTTAGACTTTAGACTGCCTTTCACTGCAGACAGTGGCAAGAATGGCAGAATGACCTACATGTCTATTTGGTCGATATCGAGCATGGTCGCTGGGTGGCGGTGTTGGTCAACATGTAGCTTGCAGACGCTATACCCTCACCTACTATGGTCACCTGTGGTCCAGAAAACATTTAAAAATCAAAGATTAGTACAGTCAGTCACTACGCAGCGGTTCTCAAGTGGTTTCCAGGTACCATAAGGGTTTCTTGAGGGGGTTTCAAATGGGCCCCCATACACACTGGTCTCAGTGGTCTGTTGAAAAGTGAACACAAATTGGACAGCATTCGCTTTGATGTAGTCTACTGTCTGCCTTCATTTTTAAATACAACAAATGGCAGCTTAGAATTGTGTCCTACATTTTGATTCATGTATATGAAACTTCGCTAAAACAACAATTCAAATTAATTAATTTAAAGCCTGGGACCGAGGCTAAATTAATTGCGGTTTCACCCCCCCCCGGGGGCGTGGTCTATGTGCGGAAGGGGCGTGGCCGCGTGGTGTAAAACAGGAAGAGTGATGTAAACAAAAACATTGGATAAAAACAAAAGTCAGAAAGCAGCCATTAGCAGCAGGCGTCATGTGAAGACTGTTACAAATCCTGATTGACTTTAGTTGTTTTTTTAACTCACCACTAAGGCTTTATAAAACAAAAGCCGTGTTTAGCTATAGTGTCATCTAGCTAACTACAACGGCGAAGCAAAATGGACGACAACAAGGTAATGCTACAACCACATTTTCGTATGCAGTGTTACAAAAATGCAAAACTGTCTCAGATTGGGGACTACTGCGTTAATCCAACCTCTGAGTTTGTTTGCTAATCTAACCCAGGTTGAAGGGTTTTATTGATACCAGGGATTAAAGGAGCCTTTCAGGATTTACAATCTTCTGGCCATGATGATGGCATGCTAGCCTAGCTGCCCATAACAAAAACATCACCAACTTCCAAGTCAAATCAGTCGATTGGTGTGGTTATTGTCTAGGGGAAAGATCAAAAGGCAGTTCTGTTTGACATTGACAACACTGTTTAAGTCTAGCTCTGGTCCATAGCTTTAATGCCGGCATTAGAGCTATGGGCCAGAGCTAACTGTAGTCCCAGAATGGCAGATATTTAACATACCATGTCTTGTCATGTATCCCACAATACACAACAGAATGGCTGTGATATCATATTACATACATTGTATGTACTGTATTCCATTATGTACACAGCCATCGGTCATATATGAGTGATCATCGATGGCTAAAAAAAACTCACCCAAAAATTAATTGCTTCAATTTGGGGTCAGATATTGTCCTCTAAATTCCACATCCATTTGGAAGTTTAATAGTAAAAGATGTCCACTTTTCCACACGGACAACATTCTCCTAGACTCCTACTACTAACATGCTTGCAGGACAGTCAGGAGTCAGAACCATAGGAACTGGACAAATTGCAAACCTCCTCTGACTGGGGAGCATTGCGTATGGGGCACACGCGGGTGTGATTAATTACATTACCAATCGCAACGCACCTGTCAACCAGTGGTGGAAAGTAACTAAGTACATTTACTTAAGTACAATTTCGAGGTATTTGCACTTTACTTCATGCGTCTTTCCTAATTTCCAACAACACTTTTACTTCTACGCCACTACATCTCGGATCCAAATATTATGCTTTTACACCACTACATTTTAACATTTGAAAACTTTATTTACTAGTTACTTTGTAGATTTTGATTATTACAATACGTCTTCAACCCTAGTATTATACATTTCAGCCATTGGAAAATAGCCGATTTACAAGCTCACAATGCGTCGTGAATCGTGATGCGATCGATTCGTGACCCATTGTGAACTTGTAGATCTGCTATTTTCAAAACTTTTGAAATTGAACATTCTGCACAATGAGTACTTTCCCCAGGCAGGCAGTGCTGCTTGTTAACCAGTACCAGACAACAGACTTTAACCCATTTAGACCTGAGGCCGATTTTTAAAAAAAAGCTTCAGTTTTCTGAAAAACCTCTGTTTCTATGTCAGTGGGGCCGTGTGCCCCCATCTGAAAATATGTAGTTCCAGGCCCGCCCCCCAGAAGCAAAGAGTTGAGTTAAAAACATTAGCTCTGAAAGAATATATGCAAAGATTTGCGCCACATTTTCGTGATTTTTCTAAAGTAGCAGATCTACAAGCTCTGTGCCGCTATTTTCCGATAGTTAAAGTATGACATAATGCTTAAACACCAAAAAGGGTTCCCGTCCAGAATGGGTAAATGGGAGGGTAGGGAGACCACCTCCAACCACTGCACATTAATCATATTGTAGTATTAACATCTATCCATCACTCAAGCCAGCTGAGTTTTCCAAGTGGACTCCGTATACTGTATAATATACTGGTGATTGTAGGATTTTGGAAAACAAAAGTGTGTGTGTGTGTGTGTGTGTGTGCGTGTGCGTGTGCGCGTGCGCGTGTTCAGATCGTGGGAGGCAAAGTGAAGAAGCCTGGGAAGCGGGGACGCAAACCTGCAAAGATTGACCTGAAGGCCAAGCTGGAGCGGAGCAGGCAGAGTGCACGGGAGTGTCGGGCCAGGAAGAAGCTGCGCTACCAGTACCTGGAAGAGCTGGTGTCCAGCAAGGAGAGGGCCATCTGTGCACTGCGAGAGGAGCTCGAGATGGTACTAACCTACTAGCTTTGACAATATAATGTCTGTCTAGAGCAGTGGTGCTAATCCTTGTCATGCTGAGGCCGCGACCTCCAAAATAATAATATTTGAACTGGCTGGGGAGTGGGACCCCCCAAAATAATCACATTTGAACTGGCTGGGGACCCCCCCAAAATAATCATATACAAGCACTTGTACTCGTAGGACATTTAGTTTGACTCAGTTCCACAGATAATTGTGAAAAATTGAAAATTTACAAGCTTGTAGATTGGCAATGTTCACAATTCTTGCCTCTTATATGACAATTTGGCCAGTATTTGAGAAGTTTTTAATAGTATAGTCTGATGTTTCATTTCTTTCTTTTATTATTTATTTTTAGGTATTAAAAAGTTCTTAAGTCCTTAAAGGAGAATTCCATGCTAGAAGGCTTTCTTACCTTTAGTTGTAGTTGTTACGTCCCCACCAAAGAGGTCCAGGTGTTATTTGTCATTCTGGGGACCCCCCTAGAGCAGCCATTCTCAACCTGTGGTGGGCCGGGGCTTACTGGTGGGCCACCAAATTGGTAAAACACTAAGATTGTATTGATAATAACGACAAAAATATGTAAAAACACAATCGATTCATTAACAAAATAAACTGAAAATGGATGCCTGCCCACCTATCTGACCACTTAAAGCCCTAACCACACCAAAGGGTCACCATGCAACTCCTTGGGTCCAAACGGTTGCAAGGAGTTAACGCTAAAACCGTCTCAACCCTTTGGTGTGGTTAGGGCCATTGAATTCCTAGCGTTGAATCACTAGGGTCAACGTGCAATAAGACCTATCACACTGCAGGGACAACGCTAAAACTGTCTTGACCCTTTGGTGTGGTTAGGGCTTAACACAGCAGCCATTGCGTTAAGTGGCCAGATGGGTGCGCTGTAAACACTTGGGATTTTTCAAGTAGGCCTCTTTTTTTTTTAGAGCCAGACTAAAGGGGATAATTTGCTTACTTGCCAATTATGTTTGACTTGAAAACTTACTTGGCATCTCTATTTTGGGCAATAGCAGATCTACAAGCTCACAACCTGTTGCAATGAGATGACCTGTGAGCTTGTAGATCTGTAATTGTCATGCAACACTGTCTTATGATTAAGTAGAAAATGGGGCCCTACCCACATACTTACAGTATGTGGGTAGGGCTACTTCACATTTCAATGGGGTGGCTCAACGAACAGCAATTTGTTGTGTAGTGTATCTGACATCAGTAGAGCTTTTGTCAACATGTACCATATATATTTGTTTTTGTTTTGTCCCTATAAGTACAAACAGTGGTGCTCAGCCATGGACCAAGGGAAGATCCCTGCGGAAATCAAGGCTCTCCTCACAGGCGACGAGCAGAAAATGCCTCAAGGCAGCAGTACCAAGACGTCCAAGAACAGCAAATCTAACATGCCCAGCAACGGCCAGGGCTAACCTTCTCTGGAAGACCTCTAGCCCCTGGAAAGAGAAACTCGTCCTACACAGAGAGTCAGTGCGAAGGGCTTGGAGCAAAAAAACTAAAACAAAGAGATGTCAGGGGTGTTGTTGGTCCCCTTTCGTTCTGTACAATCTGTCGTGTGGTTTAGAAGTGAGTTTTGAGTCCTGTGTACGTGCCTCACAGGAAGGGGCATGTAGCTTGCAGTAAACCACCAGACCTCCTTATGTTTGTGCAAAAAGGTGAGCATAGTTTTGCTCATTTCGAATTCAGTAACGTTTAGGAGAGGCGTTCAGATGCATACACAACCTTAAGTCAGAAGTTACATTTACAAATATAGATGCTGTATCTGTGTCAGCAAAACAACACCTAATTAACCAGTATATTGCTTAGTATTCTTTCCGTACACATAGTATAATGCACGTAAAATGGGTGTGTACATCACTACATCTGGTATAAGCAACAGGCTAATTCCTTTTGTTCCGTTTTCCACCAGTCATAGTTTTGAATGTTATGGATCTAGAAATGGCCAAAGGGATACTTGGGCTTAGAAATAAGGTCTGGCTTGTTATGCTAATGGTGTTTGTTAAGAATGTTTGCCAAAAGATGTCGGCCTCACTGGTATAGGCATTGAAATGATTCTCAGAGGCAGGTTGGCGCATGTAAAACCAAGACGGCTTCAATGCTGCATATATAGATACAAATTTAGCACACACGCCAGGAGTCAAAATGTATGTTAGTACTGATACGTTGATTGGATGTACAGTATGTATGTGGATCTATTTTTGTATTTGTATTTTATATATTGGATCGAAAGAAAGCACTTTGTGGATATTTTGTAGTGTTTGTCATCACAAATCCGCCCCATGTGTTGTCTGGACCGGGTCTGTTGGATTGACCGAACAGAGAAAGTTGCAATTCCACTTTTTTTTCCTTTTTCTTTTAAAGATGTAGCACTAGCTTCTGCTTTTATGTGGGGGAAAAATGAAAAAATATTACAATTATAAATGGCTACTGTTTGAACTTTTGACTCTGGGAAATGAAGTATCTTAACAACAATGGGGTTAAGAAACCAATTCCATGGAAAAGTAGAACAGTTAATATACAGCGCTGCGACTCCTTTTTCCCTGCACTATTATTTTTTTAGATTTTTTTTTGCGTTTTATTTCCTTTATTGATAGGGTACAGTAATTAGACAGGAAAGGGGGAGCGAGATGGGGAGTGACACGCGGCAAAGGCCGTCTGGCTCGGGAGCCGAACCCGCGGCACGCCGTCCGGCTGGCTTGGCAGCCTATGAGCTTTCCCTACACTATTTCATCTTATATTCATCTGTTCTTTGCAAATTAAAGTGGTTCGATGGAAGTTGCAGCTTGATTACAAACTAGCTCTTTTCTCTGTTCAAGTAGTTCTAAAATGTAAATTCCTTAATCCATGGAACAGAGGATAATCTGCTTTTTTATGTCCCTTAAACCAGGGGTTCTCAACGTTTTTGGCCCGGGGACCCCTGGAAATGCTTTGGCAATGTCTCGGGACCCCCCCTCCCCCCCAAATAATTTGGCAAGGGGTCGCGACCCACGGGTTGAGAACCCCTGCCTTAAACCAGTGGTTCTCAAAGTGGGGTCCCCACTGCAATTATTTTAAGATGGGGGTTGAGATAAAAGTTGGAGAACCACTGTATTTAAACATCATTAGCCTCAGGTAAGCACTTTGCACCTTGTTAAATCGGGAAGAACTAAATTGGGTCAGTTCCTCAGTGTTTCTGCAGTGTGTGTGTGTGTGTGTGTGTTTGTATTACTATACTTGTGAGGACCAAATGTCCCCACAAGTATCTGAATATTTTTCTGGTCCTAAGAAGGAAAAAAATAAGTTGAAAAGAATATTTTTAGAGTTGCACTTACAATTAGGACACGATTCAGGTGGGGGTTAGGAATTAGGATTAGACATTGACGTTTAGGGATTAGTAGAGTTGTGCCTGATTTACATTTATACTTGTGCGATGCGTTGTGAGCTTGTAGATCAGCAATTGTTTTGCTTTAGGCTTATTTTTTGTATTTATTATTTTTAATGGCCTTCATAAAATCACTTTCTTCAAATGTTGATGTACTCACAAGTATATGAATACAAACCGTGTGTGCGTGCGTGCGCCACTGTCCACAATGACAGTCAAACCCAGAAATCAGTCCTGTGTTGGCCAGAAGGTGAAAGAAGTACTCTGATTTCTACTGAATTAAAGTAGCAATACTGCAATATATAAATACTCTCTGTAAGAACTAAATTCCTGTATTCACAATTTTACATGAGTAACAGTACAAAAGCATTGGCACGAAGATGTACTTAAAAAAAAAAGTACCATAGTAAAAGTACTAAAATGTTTCCAAATTGTCAAATGTTTGTTTTGTAGATTATGTAGATCTGCCATTTTCAAAAAGCATAGGGCTTTAATGTATGTTTTGTACCAATCTAAGTTTTAAAATAATTGTAGCGAGAAGTCTTATCAATTTCAAATATTGTTATTGAATACTAAAAGTACCTACAAATGGGTTGGATACCCTTGTGCTTTCTTTGTGGATAATAATTTAGTTTTCTGTAATTCCTTCTGAAGAGTGTGATGATATGGCAATTAGACTGTCCTTATTAGAAGAAATGGGGAAACTTAAATTAAGTTGCTAAGTAGATGTTGATCTCTGCAATATTACTGTTGTAAGTCTCTGTATTTCATGCAATATATTAAGGGGAGGAGTTGGTAAGATTGTACATCCATTTTCAACATAACATTTGCACCTGTAAACAAACCACAATGAAAAATAAAGTGGACATTCCCACTTTTTGTGTCCTTGTGTTTAGGCCTGTCAGGCTCACACCTAATTGAAATTATTTTTGCATAATTGAGGGGGAATTCCATTCATTTTCAACATTGAACTATGTCATTAATATACCTTAGAGTTGTTGTGTGGAAATAATAAAAATGAGTATCCCCCCCCCCCCCTCCGTGTACCCTAAAACTGGAGAACTTGGGGTCATGTTCTAGGCTACACAGAAGGGGGACTTAAAAAGAACATTCCACACAACTCTAAGGTATATATATATGACATAGTTCAATGTTGAAAATGAGGGGTATTCCCCCTTAACCACCCACCTGGATACAGTATATTCAAGGATGAACCTTTAAGCAGACCACCAGGTTCCAGAGACCTTAAATCAACATTAATACATCTATTGTAATGTAATACTTAGGAATTGTAGCTATTTGAATAGATTTTATTGTTGCTTCTTCTATAGAAAGCATGGGTCTTGAAATCACAGTTGACAGAACACACAAGACGTCTCACAAGTGTATCATTACACAATGACATTAACAATGTCTTTTTGCACAACGTACTGTTAGCATTTTTAAAGGGTGAGACCATGGCTGCCAGACAGTATATAGGCGTCCTTTTCAGGGAGCTAACCTCGATGTGCAGGTGTCAGCTCAACCTGAATGGAGTTTAGCCCTCGCTTATAAATGGGAATCACAAGAATTACAAGAGCGACAAACATTACAGAATGAACTCCCTCTACAATCTTCTTCGAATCCTCTCCTTATCTTGACGGTCTGGGAAACAATAGACTACGGTATACTGCACTACCTGAGAAATCCATTGAACATTAAATGCACATTAAATCTACACACATTCAAGATTCGGCTGGTGGTCAAACATTGAGTTTAGACAAAACAAGACACTAAAGGTGGTTGCACACTGGACGCGTTTTTCGGAAAACCGATGGAGAAACGCCACTAAAAATCCGAAAAACTCGCTCTGTGTGCAGGGACCTTAATTCAGCTTTTCTTATTTTAGCGCTTTGCTCTAAGTTGCAACTGAATGTAGGGCATAAGTACCCCAAGTTTTCAAAAAGTGTCACCAGAATGTTTCTTTTTTTCTTTCACAGTTTCACAAACTTGCCCTCAGGTCTACACAAAAGTATTAGGAGGATTGGCGTTGATTGGCCAGGCTAGTTTCTTTTCCTTTGCTTCTCGGTCGAAAGTGTCATAAACTGAGTCCTTTGTCAGGGTCTTTGCTGACGACACGGGAACATCGACCACCCCGACGTAGTTCTTCTTGGCCATCCGCGAGCTGGCCGTGATGGTGTAGGCGTTGCTCCGGTAGCATTTCATGGACGACATGCAGAACGTCTCCCTCATGCCCCGTCTGAAGTTTGCGTTGTACACGGAGTACAGTGTTGGCTTAGACGCCGTGGAGCTGAAGGAAATCCATGAGACGGCAGTGAAGAACAGCGCCACCCGCCTGCTGGGGCCGTCGGCCTCACTGGGATGCCATAGCTGGGCCACGTAGAACGGCGTCCAGGTGAGCAGGAACACCGAGTTGAGCATGAGGAACATCTTGATGGTCTTCACTTTAGTCCTGGGCACGATGTTCATGGTGCGCCGCACCGTGCGGCCGTCGCCGCTGATCCTCCAGATGTAGCAGACCACGCGCTGGTAGAAGGACGCCACCAGCACCGCCGGCACCAGGAAGCCCAGGAGGAAGTGGGCGGCGGCATACGACATGGCTCCCCAGCTGTTGGGGAGGAAGAAGTCGCAGTGGCCGGCGGCGTCCATGGACGAGGAGCCGTAGAAGAAGAGGCAGGGAGAGACGAAGGCCGCGTCGAACAGCCAGGAGGCCGCGATCATCCTCTTGGCTTTCTCCCGGGACACCTTGAAGCTCAGTGGGTAGACGATAGTGTAGAAGCGATCCACACAGATGGAGAGCAGCACGTACACCTGCACGTAGGACTGGCACAGTTATTACATAATCGCCTAATCGCAATTATTTGAGATAAGCGATAAATAATTATGTTTTGCATAATCATCAATTGTTTCCATGTTGAATTAAATGTATTAAATGTGTCAGTGATTTCTTTATATATTTAAGGTATTTGTCATATCTGCCCTGTGCAATTTGTGATTACGAAGCCTGTAAGGCAAACAGAAATACAAATTGTAATGTTCCAATCAATGTTCAACGCAAAAAAAACGAAAACACAATTAAATCACTAATTGCAAATCATTTGAGTGACAGTTAACCCATTTAGGACTGAGACCAGATTCTACAAAATGTCTTCTAAATCATGATTTTTGTTTTGAAAAACCTATGTTTCTATATCAGTGGTTCTCAAACTATTTCATGTCAAGGACCCCCAGAATGATATGTATTTGGCCGCAGACCAATCTCAAAATATGTTGTTCCAGGGACCCCCCCACAGAAGCTCGTAGCACTGCACCAAGTGCTGCGCTACGAGCTTGATCTGCTATTTTTCCAATAGCTAAAGTATAACATAATGCTTAGAACACCAAAAAGGGGTTCCCGTCCTGAAGGGGTTGATCGTCAACTCAAAATGTGCAATCTGCGACAGCCCTATACCTGCACGCCGGGACACAGGTGCTGGAGGTAGCGCACGGCCTTGCAGGCGGCAGTGCTCAGAGGCCAGCGGCCCGCAGTGACCTGCAGCAGCACGAAGGGCGCACAGCCCAGGCTCAGCAGCAGGTCGGCACAGGCCATGGACACCACAAAGTAGTTGGTGGTGGACTGGGTCCTCCGGCTCCGATGGATCACCAGGCACACCAGGGCGTTCCCCAGGATGGACACCAGCCACAGGACCCCGAACACCAAGCCCAGGACGGCCACCTCGCCTGTGGGGTTGTCACAATTATTTTTGTTTTCTTTGCCTTTATTTGACAGATTACAGTGGGTGGACAGGAGGGGGGAGAGAGATGGGGGGACAGCAAAGTTCATCGTGATCCGAACCCATGACACGCTGCAAAGCTGGCTTACCAGCCAAGGTGCCTGGACCACTGAGCCACGGCCCAGGCCTATTATTATTACATAATCGTCTAATCGCAATTATTTTGTCATTAACGTCATAATCGTGTCCATGTTGAATAAAGGTTCATGCCTAAAAATAAATGCACAAATAGTAGATCTACAAGCTTACAACGCGTCATGAATTGATGCGAGTGTAGCCTCTGCACTAACCGCACCAATGCAACTCCTTGCGATAAAACAGTTATAAGGACGTCACACCAATGCAACTGCCATTGGGGATAATGGTTTCACGCAACTACTCGCAACCGTTTGGTGCAAGGAGTTGCATGTCGAATCATTGGTGCGGCTAGGGCCTAAAAGGCGAAACAGAATTGCAATTTATATTCGTAATGTTCCAATTTCCAATGTCAAACACAATTAAATCATTAATCACAACTATTTGTGTGACATTTGTGTGAATCGTGACAGCCATACTCACCTGAGGTGAGCTCAAAAGAGGCCAGGGTCCCGTTCTGCTGGCTGCCGGACGGCCCCTCATCGCGGTCGCATAGAAGCTTTGTGTGGACCGCCTGGACCGTCGAGTTGTCCCTCTCGGAGAAGTTAAAGGTCGTCAGATATGTGAAGGCTGGGGAGTACAGGGAGGGATTGACGCCGCGGGGATCCGTTGAATGTGCGTACACCATGGCTGGACCGGCTGCAGAGACACGTTCAACACATGGATCATGCCGGTTAGGAACTCAATGAATTTTATTTTTCAGCATTAGTGAAGTGTCCATTCCAGCTGAGGGTGCAACAGTCTGCAAACCATATTTAACAATGCTCAGTTGTATAATAACTGGTAATACAGAGGAACCAGTAAGACGCCTAAGGGCATTGCATCCGCCTCATTGACAGTAGACTGCTGGGCTCAACATGGAATGAATTCTGTACTGGCCATATAAGGAGCATGTCTTGAGTGTACAGTGTTTGATGAGGTCAGTTCAACATATGGAATGTCAGAACAGGTCAGCTCCATATATGGAGATCTAAGGGTGATAGCGGGGACATTCCCTTGAGTGTACAGGGTTTGAGGCCGGGCCTTAATTTTCAGGCCTGTTGAGAACTCTAGTTCTCCGGCGGCTGCCGGGCGCGGCTGCACTAATAACTTTGGGGCAGGCCCGTCTAGAGTTTAAATGGACCGGTATCAGTCAAAAGGGAGACATCGAAGAGGAAGGATGGATGGGGAAGGATCAACATATGGAATGTAACAGGAACAGGTTCAGACATATATCCATATCCATATATGGAGATCTAAGGGTTTGAGGTCAGATGTTGGCCAATATTGATAACAGCAGGGATCTCCATATATGAGCTTAATTGCGACAGCAGATCGCATTTACTATGACATCAGATGTCACGAGACCTGGGCACCATATATGGGGCTTTCCCATGTATGGGGATTTTGAGTGATAAACTGACTGACTGAGGGGAATTGCACATTTTCATAGTAAATGCGACCTGTGGTCGCAATAAAAAAAACAATGTTTTGTATATTGGAGGATCTGTCTTGAGAGATTAACTCCTACAGGCCTCTTATGTAGACTAGGCTACATCAATGGTTCTCAAAGTGGGGTCCAGGGACCCCCAGGGGTCCTTGAGGGGGTTCCAGGTGGTCCAATTTGGTCCATATAGCAACAAAATTCAGTTTAACCACTTTATCTTGAAAAGATCTAACGGCCAAATTCATGCTAATTTCTGGGGTACTTGACATGGAAGCGTTTGAGAACCACTCGGCTACATAAGAGATCCTTCAAATGAACGCAGATGTGCAGTGTAAATTAATAATGTTATTTTGTCCAATCTCTATGGTACATAATGTTATAGGCCTAACTCATACAATTGTGGTTATATAGAGCTATATATGTAGCTTTTCATGAAGTGATCCAAGATGAAAAATGTCCCTGGAATTTTGTGCGAGCTTTTTACCCCCTTTTCTCTCCGATTTTAGTCATTTTTTGCCAATTAATTCCTCCCCACACACATTCCTGTGTGTTGTCACTGCTGTTATATCCAACTGACTCACCTGACAGGAAGGACATAGAGCCTTCGTGCCTTCACCCAACACTCCCTGGTGTCAGGTGCCGCCCCAGCACGTAGTACTAGGAATACATGCAGCGATATCACCCTCCCTGCCCGGCTTCCCACCCCCCGGACATGGCTGGGCCAATTGTGTTTGTGTGGAGATGCTCGACAAAGCCGGATGCACCATGGTGGAATCAAACTCACAAGTTCACAACCTCTGTAGTGATGGACAAGCCACTGTCCCACACGCACGCTTATGTCCATCCAACCCAGCAGGAATGCTGACAACAGATGATTTCATTAGCACCGACTCCACAGAGATGCAATGAATGAGTGTCACCAGAGACCCTGGTTGCTGCTTCTCTCTCTCTGAGGAGGCTAGTAATGATGTGGCACCATTCACATGGGAGATTGTCACGTTTACCCTACTGGTCGTGCTTCTGTATTCCCCCATAGCAACCACCTGCTGCTATGACAATCATCTTATCCAATTATTAGAGCAAGACGGTCCCTTCAGGCTATGGGGTCAGGCCTCTTTTTCACAGCAATCCTCGTTCGTTCCCATGCTTTCCGGGTGCAGTAGCTTAGAGTGGTTCTGATGCATTGATTGACTGTGTCGGAAAGTGATCTGTGCTCTTTTTTATGTCACCAATGACAACAAATAAAAACCAACCAATGCATATTGCTTTATATTAGTTTATACATCAATGGTTCTCAAACATTTTTATGCCACGGACCCCCATCAGTTTTGTTAGAACATTTCTAGATTAGATTTTTTGGAAATCTTTCAAAAATAGCCGATCTACAAGCATGCAACATGTCCCATGGCCTTGTAGATCATCTTTTTTTTTTTAATAGCCGAAGTGTAAAGTAGGTTTAAAGTGGTTAAACTGATTGTGGGCTTTATTAACCGATTTTGCTGGGGACCCCCTGGAACCACTTTCTGGGACCTCATGCCATGGGGGGTCCCGGGGCGGACCCCACTTTGAGAACCAGTGGTTTATCCTATAATGTCTCTGTGTGGTAAACACTATGACAACCCAACAAAGCTGTGACAGCCTTATGTCAACAATCTGTTTGCTTGTGAGCAACACTGCGCAGGGCTAAACCTGACCTTTGCTGTCATTGTTAGTGTTACTGTATTTAAAATAGGCTAATTGGCTAAAATAAAGAAATACATAAATCAGTAAATAAGGATTGTGCGATGTGCATGTGTATGCAATCTAATAGGATATGTTCTACTTTCATAAAGCGTGCAATGGAATACGTTTGGCGGACTTCCCAGTAGCCCTGTGGTAGACTGCAAAGATGGCACATTTTCCTCGAAATTCGTAGCCTACATTTGTAATCGTCAGATTGCCAATTAGTGGCTTACTGTGGATAGGTCTGAATTCTGATTTAGGCCAACGATAGGGCTAGTAAAGCTAGGCAATCAATCATCTTTCATTCTATTTTGGCGTTAAGGCCTACTCTGTGACTTCTACTAATCGTTATTGTAACTTGTAGATGAAATATCAAATAGGAATTCACGCCGTAAATGTAGGCTTGCTCTAGGATTGATTCCATAATTTTTTTGGAGAAATGAACATCCTAAAGCATTGGTTTAATGTGCTCAATCAATTACAAAAACAAAATATAATTAACTATATATAGGCTACTAACTATAACTGAATCAGGCCTAATAAGGCACACACATGCACTGTCTACTATAAGCGATGCTTTTTAACGAGGGACAAATACAAACTCACGCACCTGTTCTCACAATATAGATTGCATTTCGTTCATTATCTTCTGTCTGCGTTATTGACGTTTTCCCTCAGTCGCTGAAGGTCCGTCATTCAAGGAATGATGATTTTCCTTCACAGCGGCCAAGTCAACAACCTCCTCCTCATCCTTCTAGGCTTCTACACGAGATGATGATGTTACACAGCTGCAGCACACAAGATGTCACACTGCTCCGTGCTCCTAACGATCATCAGGCTCTGGTCCGGAGAAGGCTCATACATACACCGGTTTTACCTATCACCGTCACCTTCATAACGAGTCGAGGCCATCAGCCTCCCTCGGACCCTCTGGTTCAGATCATAGGGTTCAGATGCAAAACCCCTGTGCCTGCAAATCTAGACCAATCAGTGAACGGGGTGATAGCTCCAGAGTTAAAGGACTCGTCTGACAGTAAAAAACATATACAAACAGAGAGATGTGTCTAACCGCGGCGAATGGCGTAATGTTGTAGTTTTCTAACCGTTTAAAAAAACTACACTGCGTGACCGCGGTGATAAGCTATAGTCTATCACCTCAAACTGGAGTCACCGCTCTGCCAGGACCAGGAGCAGTGTTGTTCCAATCGACAGAAACGTTTAACATGCTATTGTCCAACCATTTTAGTAAAAACGATGAAAAATGATTTAGTTATTCACGGAAACAAAGGCAGTTTTATGACGTGGAAAAACTATTCTCTGCGGTGGGAAACGTCCCAGATCCCCACATTTGGTGTCAAATGCATTATTTGGCCACTATAAAATATGTCCGCCAAATAAGTGCAACGCCTGCCCTGGTCGATAGAAAATAGCATTGATTTAGGTGTAGGTGGCGCACATTGTAGGTGGCGCACATTGTAGGTGGCGCACTTGAGTAAATAAAATAATATCCTTCTGGCGGACATTATTTTATCTTCTGGATAAAAAGTGTATTGTACACAAAAAGGTGGGTTTTCTGACGTCTGAGACGTTTCCCACCGCGGATAATAGTCTTTCAACATCATACAACTGCACTTGTTTCACTGGATAGCGAAATAAATAAATGACTACAGTTTAGACTCGGAATACTACCGCTGGCTCAGCCCTGGCTGGACCGCGGCTGGACCAGAGGAAATGCTACAGCAGCAGCATTTCTCAAAGTTCTCTCAACCTGTGGGTCGGGGTCCACTGGCGGACCGTGATGATATTGCAAGTGGGCCCGCATATAATTGCAAAACACATTTTAATGATGCGAGTCATGTGACATATTAAACATGAATGCAATGTGAAATAAATAAATAAAAGGTGTATGTGTGTCTAGACCTAAAATAAATCAAGCTTTGAAAGATTTCCTATGCACTTGTGCAAATGGCAAATAATTGTCATAGCCGATGAATAGCCGATTTGCTTGTCCAGATAGGACGTAAATTCTCCATTCATTGTCAATGGTAATTTAATGTTTGTGTAAGACGAGAAGCTACACTATATAGCTGAATATAGGAGGGGCTAGCGATGGCAATACAAATTGCTTTTGTATTGCCAACGTCATACACTATAAAAGGGGGTCAGGTTGCATCATAATAGTATAATTACTGCTCCTATGCTGATGGGATGCTGTCGCAGCACATCTCCATGGCAACCACAGCGAGGAGAGGGCGTGATTGTCCAACAGGTCCGTTGCTAAGCGCTACCGAAAACACTGCTGGCTGGGAGAAGGCGGCAAATGGAGGGAGAGAGAGAGATACGCGGACAGAACAGAAAAGTGGGTGAGAGGAAGGGGATTGTCCACAGGTCATGCACAAATTAGCAGTGGCACCACCTGCTGGGTCTGAGAACTGCAGCGTTTGCAAGCACTGCACTCATCCAACACTCATGTCCTCCCGAACCTCGAATAAGATTTAATATTTATTTTATTTACATGTCATGGAAACGCACATTATAAACAGAATCAGAGAAATGTCTATACAGGAAGGAAACACAACGATGGACTTGTGCAATCGGCAGATTTCAACTAGCTTGTTCAGAATTCACAAGTAAGCTGTTGCACCAGAGCAGATCCACCTGGAAGATGTGTGCTACTAATGAATACAGCAAAGGCCTGGTGTACTGTCTATATACAATGACATAATACAACGACGACGCTTTAGCACTTAACCCATTCAGGCCTGACGTCGAAATAAAAGAAAACGCTCTGAAAGAATATATATTCAAAGATTTGTGCCGCCTTTTTACGATTTTTCAAAAATAGCAGACCTACAAGTTCATAGCGCGCCACTCGGTGGCGCGCTATGAGCTTGTAGATCTGCTATTTTTCAATAGCTAAAGTATAACATAATGCTTAGTTAAAACACCAAAAGGGGTTCCCGCCCAAAATGGGTTTAGAGCTATAATATGACACACATGCGTCCTCAGGTCTAAATGGGTTAATCGAAATAAAAAACAGGCAAAAAGTTTTAACAGTGACTGTAGACAGAATTTCAATTACAAATAATGTCAACTGCGAATGTTTTATAAAAGTATTCATATAAGATCCCATTAATAAGTATTGACCTGTATTCAGACAGAAAACTACTTATGTGATATTCTTATCTGTGCCCTATCAAAGTGTCCTAGAGGGGGTTCCCAGCCAAATGATTGATAGTTAGGCACCGAATGCCTTATGGGTCTGTAACTCAGAGAGTGTACAAATGCAACCAAATGGACTGATTTCCAATTACACTCTCAGAGTTAAATGGTGATTTTACAGTGTAGATTGGGGTCCCACCATCAAATGGGGTTCAGTGATCTAATCAAATGCATATCAAATTGGAGGGTCCTTGAAGTTAAAATGTTTGAGAATCACTGCTATGGCTGTAATAATCTTCTCTTATGGGGGTCTCTGACTATCTTTTCAAATGGGGGTCCGCAGACTAATTTGAGAATCACTGCTATCGGTAACATGTAATTTATCTTTTCAGTTTCCTTTAGTTGTTGTTATGGGTGTTGGCCAAGTACTGTGCATTATTGAACTCATCCTAATGATTAGGAGCAGTGGTTAACTACTGAACAGCACCCGAGGAGCAGCTGGGGTGCTCTGGCTCAAAAGGACAATTCAACGCTAAACCCAGGAGGAGGCGGGCATTGAACCTGGGATCCCAAATAGTGGCCCTACTTCCTGAACCACTGCTGTACTGTGCCCAGCAGCCCGCCGTTCATTCCTGTGTCAAGTCAGTAGGGTCAGGTTCAGGTTTCGCTCTTTCAAAAAAAAAAGTGGGGTAAGTGATAATCTTTGGTTAAAACAAAATCATTGCTATAGTGTTTGTTCAGTAACAGAGGTCTCACTGTCTATAACAAACATAAAATAAATGTTCAATATAATATATAATATTAAAATAAATCACGCTTCTCAACAATTAAGAATAAAAGTAATCGATAGATCAGTCACAAAGGGAGTGACTTATTTTTGTTTACCAGTATATGGTTAATCATGTCACCGCCCCATCCCCGTTTTCGGTGTCGTGGGCCCAACTCACCAGAACACCAGTTTAGGGGAAGGCCACCATGACATACCTGCCCTCACTTACTCTACGTGCATTCAGAAATAAGGTAGGTGCGTGGTCTCATGGAGCCCACATTCCATTATAGGCTAGCTGTATAGTGAATGATGGTCCAGCAGATTTCCGACGTCCACTATACGTCCACCACTGATGGGTTAGAACAGTGGTTCTCAAAACCTTTTAATTTCAAGGACCCCCATAACTCTGAGAGTGTACAAGTTTAGGATTAGTTTCCATTTGAATCAAATCAATTTTTAACATCTGGATGGGGCTTCCATTGGAATGTTCACCCAGTTTCTGGCACATTCAGAGAATTTGTAATGTGTTTTGATTTAGTCTCGGCAGATGCGTGAAAAATATTCCTTCTTCTATATTCCTTCGTCAACAATTAGGTGAAAATTATGAACTTCATCTTTTGTGTTTTGATTACTGACCAAATTATACATGACAGAATCAGGAAAATTCCAGCAGATAAAAAAAAAAAAGAAAAAACATCTTACATTTTGAACACAGTATTTACAAAGATGAAGACACAGCATACAGTTATGTACATTACACATCACTGGCAGTCTCTGTCCAGTGCAGAAAGGAGACAGACGGAGACACTTTTGTCTCAGATTCTGTCCACGCTTCTCAGCCCTCCTTCCAGCGTCAGTGTGCCAAATCTGAAGATGAACCAAAGGCAAGAGTTAAATTATGACTATGTCTATAGCCTGACCGATATATCTGCCATTATTTGACTTTTTCCCCCTGATATCGGCCGATGTGTTTCCGATTTTAACTACTTTCAATCTTTCAGTCACTATACTTTGGGCATGGCATTCTTGGTGAAAATAGTATTTTAACTAATGCATTTTAGAGAATTGTAGATTGCTGGTATATACGCTTTAGGTCCACCGATGGGAACCCACCAAAAAGTGTCTCTTGCGTTCTGTGTGTGCGAACCACAGCCACAGCAGGATGTCTGGTCAATACATTTCAATGATAATGCACTGAGAAAGTTATTTTCTAAATAAAATGTGTACATGAGTGGAGTGGCCGTGCGCACCCAGTGAGAGGTGTACTGGTGTGTCACAGGTTGTGAATGGCTGGTTGGTCGCATTTACTATCAAAACCTGCTTTTCCGTGTGTCACATCTCGCCTCCATATATGGTCTTGCCTCGTGACATCACGCCTCGTGACACGTCACTCCACCATATATGGCCATCTCCATATATGAAGATCATGACACGGACCTCATCTAACCCTGGATAACCATACATGGAAAAGACTGGATCATCACCTAGATCTGCGTATATGGAGCCGGCCAGCAACTCCACATCTGACCTCAAACCTCAAACCCATAGATCTCCATATATGGAGCTGACCTGTACTGACATTCCAAATGTTGATCCCTCCCCACCTGTCCTTCCTGTTCTGACATTCCATATGTTGATCTGATCTCATCAAACCCTGCACACTCAAGACACGCTCCATATATGGCCAGTACAGAATTCATTCCATATGTTGATCTGACCACCATGGCAAAGCACCAGCACTGGCCCAGCAGTCTGCCGTCACCCAGGCGGATGCGTGCACTTCTCGCCCTCAGGGCAGGGCGTCTTACTGGTATATAGGGTTGAAGTGTTCTGGTGTCTCACCTTTCTAAGAAGTGGTTGTTCTCTGCCAGCTCTTTGACCACACCCTCCATTTCCTCCTTCAGTTTCTTCATCCTAAAACAGCGAAACATGTCAGCTCCTCTTAAAGATTTAAAAAACCATAAACTTTAATTACAGTGTATTTTGATACTAATACTTTTTGTACTTTAACTGAAATAATTTTTTTAATGCAGGAAAGTATTGCTACATTGTGGAATTGTTACTTTTACATCTTAAAGCGGAGTACTTCTTTCACCACTATGCGTCACTGACTGTACTGATAAATAGGGAGGACTCAAACACTGATGTTGATAAATCCTCTCTTACAGGGGTGAGGGTCCCTGGCACAAAATCTTCTTAGATGGGGGTCCGCCACGGCCAAATGCATATCAATGTACGCGTCCTCGACATTAAACGGTTTGAGAACCACTGCTTTACAGGAAAACTAAGTAGAACATGTGGCCTAGCTGGATGTCATTGGCCTTCAGGTGGTGTGCTCACCCCAGGGTCATCTCCACCAGTGTGTTCTGACTCAGGTATGCCTGTGGTTTGATCCCGCTGGAAGCCAGCGGCATGACCTTCTGAGGGAGCTGCTCCTGGAGCTACACACACACACACACACACACACACACACACACACACACACACGTTTGTATTACTAAACATTTTAGGCATTGAATATAGCCGAACAATAGCAGATTACAATTAAATTGTCAGCCTAAATCTAAAAAAAAACGTTTTAACGATAAAACAACCCTGGTATTTAGTGTGGTGATGTGTGTCATCCTTCGTATTTAGTGTGGTGATGTGTGTCATCCCTGGTATTTAGTGGTGACGTACATAATACCTGGTATGTAGTGGTGACGTACATCATCCCTGGTATTTAGTGGTGACATAGGTCATCCCTGGTATTTAGTGTGGTGACGTGTGTCATCCCTGGTATTTAGTGGTGACGTACGTCATCCCTGGTATTTAGTGGTGACGTACACCATCCCTGGTATTTAGTGGTGACGTACACCATCCCTGGTATTTAGTGGTGACGTACATCATCCCTGGTATTTAGTGTGGTGACGTGTGTCATCCCTGGTATTTAGTGGTGACGTACGTCATCCCTGGTATTTAGTGGTGACGTACGTCATCCCCGGTATTTAGTGGTGACGTACACATCCCTGGTATTTAGTGGTGACGTACATCATCCCTGGTATTTAGTGTGGTGACGTGTGTCATCCCTGGTATTTAGTGTGGTGACGTGTGTCATCCCTGGTATTTAGTGTGGTGGCATGCATCACCTTGATGACTCTCTCCATGACCATGGACACCTCCTTCTCCATGCTGATCAGCTGACTGGACAGACTGATCAGCTGTTTCCTCACATGCTGGACCTTCCTGTGAACAGAGAAAGGTGGTGGAGTAAGGAGTTAATTGCTCCATTGATTATCCAATGGAGTTAAGGTTTTGTCTGAAGCGCTTTTGCACACACACACACACACACACACACACACACACACACACACACACACACACACACACACACACACACACACACACACACACACACACACACACACACACACACACACACACACACACACACACACACACACACACACACACACACACACACACACACACACACACACACACACACACACACACAGTATTTTTAACTGCCCGGGCCAGTAAAATATATTTTTTTAACCAAGACACAGACGTAAAGGGTGTTCAATAGAATTGATTCATGAACAAAAATTACAAACATGGAGTTAGGTGGTTCCTTCCGACAGCAACGATACTATATACTGTACAGTACATGATATTAGACATTAAGGACAAAAGGGTGTCAGCGCATTGTCGGGTTCAAACCACCCAAAAAGGTCACTTTCTTTCCACATAGCATCGATGGCCGTTCCCAACGTGCGTCGTTGCCGTGTTGGAAGTGATAGCGGTTGTATTAACGTCAGTCTCAGTAGTATCATCTCATGTGCTTGCCTATGTTTAGCATTAGTTGATGCCCAGTTGGTGGAACAACTCACCTCATCCACTCCTCGCTCTTGGAGATGAAGAGGCGGTATTTCTGTGAACACTCCTCTGTGAACAGAGACCTGGCCTTGCTAGCATGGAGGACCAACTTCTGCCTGCGGAGGAGAAAAAGAAACACACACACCACTGGTTACCACCGAGGTATGCAGAAGAGCATTTCTCAAACAGTGGGTCGGTTCCCATGATTGGGTCACGGATCATTTTGTATGGGTCGCGAGTAATTATCCCCTTTTTTGACTTCCATTCAACTATCTCTCTCTCTCTCTCTCTCTCTCTCTCTCTCTCTCTCTCATTATTAAGTAGTGAAAATAGCAGATCTACAATCTCATAGCGTTTGGGTCGCGGGTCTTGAGCTAAAAAAGTTTGGGAACCACTGGGCAGAACACGTCAGGAAACTGGACAATAGAAGAGTGCCCAGTTAGTCTAGTGAGTATTTATTTCCTCTGCGACATTGGGATTGTATAGCATCTACAACATGAAGAATGTTCTTGTTGAATCTATGCCACAGTACTATCTATGGCTCTATGCCATAGTTAGGCAGTTCAAAAGGAAAAAGGGGGATCGAACCCTGTACTAGCAAGTTTTGATTGATTTATCCTCAACGACTCTACGACACAGTAGGGGAAATTACGTTCTCCTCTGCATGTATTCATTGTATTGTAGACATAATAATGATAATATTCATATCTAGCTAAAATAAAGCATGCCCACACATGCTACAGTGCGCACGCGCACGCACACACACACACGCGCACACACAGCTTACTTGTCAAATTTATGGATCTGTTCCTCATTGTAGGGTAGACCTAAATGGAAAGGACAGGAAGAGCAGACCTGAAATCACATATTGCCTTCTATGCATACTAGTATTGCATACAGTAGGAACACAGCTAAATCATTCTTCATTCATCAATTTGTAACTCTGAGAGTGTATACTTTGTGTATGTAAGCAAATGTACCCATACATAATAATATTTCTACACTCAATATTGTGATGCTAGGGTTTAAGTGGTTAAAGGTGCCTCAAAAGAACAAAGTAAAAATAAAATAAAACATAGCAAATGTTCAATCTCACAGCACGTCAGCGAGCTTGTACATCTGCTATTTTTGAAAAAATGTTGAGTGCGAGAACTACGGAATTAGAAGGCATTGGGAGAATCAGGCCTCAGGTCTTATAGTCCGGCAGCCGAGGTGGACGGGTGGGAAATTTGGTATATAGTCTTTTTTTATTGGCCTAAAATATTGTCTATATACATACCGGTACATTCATGAATCCACTTGCTGACCGGCTGAAAGTATTGGGCAATGTTTTTTATAGGGGTTTCTTGTGACCCTACCACTAACATCCTATGGCTGGCAAAAATGTCAAACTTTCCTTTTGCTTTAAGTAGCATGTGACATGTTAAACTAGGGGGTTGTCATGATTCTGAATCCATTCCAAGCATTAGTTTTGCACAAAATACACTCCTTGGGCTAAAAACGGCCATAGACGTCATGACAAATGTGGGTCAGCACATTTTGGGCAAGTGGCTATGGCTGCCAAGTAGTGTATTTTGTGCAAAACGACTTTGGATGAGTTCTGAGCAGTCCCAGACGGCCAAGACGTATCGATTGGCAGGTTAGTAAATGGCTGATCTTTACTTACGGTTCATTGGGGTGAATTTGGGGGTTTTGAAAATAAAAGGCCCTGTACATAATGTTGGCAGTGAAGGGACAGCGCCGGAGTTCAATGGTGGCAGTCAAAGTGTTTTAAGAAGCATTTCTCTGTGTTCGCTCGGCTCATGTACTCACGCCTCTCCGCCTTGTCCTTCTTGAACTGCTGGTAGATGGATGAGATGGCATCGAGCAGCACTTTGATCCTCTCCACACTGTAGAGACATGACAACACTCACACACCGAGACCCTGCTTTGATGTGTGCGCACTGCTGCGCAGCATGTGACTGGACGCATGGGCGCGCATACACACACACATGCTCGCACGCAAGCACGCACACGCATACATACTTGCGATCTTCTGGGTGTGTCCCCACTTGCTGTATCCATGCTTCTGACAACTGACCCCCTGACATGATCTTGTTCTTGATGTCCTGTGTTGTTCTTTCCATGGGCTCCAGGGAGCTGGAGATCTGCAGTGTGCACACACACACACACGTTACAAAGGTGAGACCGTTGTTGTCATACAGTGATGCATAGCATTACAGCCACGTCAATGTGTCAGTTAAGGCCTGTTGGAGCGAATAATGGGTGTTTCTGATGTGTCCCCTGCTTATACCTGGGTAATGTAGCGTCATCAAAGCCCCCTTGCCCCCTACTGTCAACTGAGTTCTTGAGATAAAAGCTTCTATAGACACATGACACAGACTTAAAGCTGCTATAAGCAATATTATGTCAAATTTTTAATGACCTTTTTATTTTATTTTTTTCGGACAACCAGAAATGAGTAGAACGCTCCCAAAACAAATGTAGTCTCTGTGACACATCTAGGGGCCGCAATCTGCATTCATTGGTCGATTTGCCTGTCTACTTCCTGATTGGTTAGTCATTGCGAATTTGTAACCGTTTTTTTTCCGACCAATGACAAAACTTTTAAGAACATCTTTGAATGCAGATTGCGGCCCCTAGATGTGTCACAGAGTCATATTAATGCATATAGCTATAGCAGCTTTAAGACGGGAGCATAAACATTTGTAGTTCATTTGCGCCACTTTTCTATGTGGTTAAATGTGCAGGTTTCTCGGCTGTTTTCGATAAGCCTCGTTAACCCACTTCTTGCAGGGAAGCTGTAGGCATTTGTGATGGAAATACACTATATCCACTGCATGATAAAATAGGCCTACTCTAATCTAAATCACAAACGATTTCCATCTCTGAAATCATTGATGGATACATTTTAGTTGGTGGAGAATGACAACAGCAAAATGTGAGGTTTATGAAATGTTTATTTGAAACGTAGTGTTTCTATGACTAGATATTACTCTACGGGTCTAAACATCTGATCATAGTACCGGCTTCGAGACTTAATGAAGCTAATAACCTTTACCTTTTGTTACGGTATGGGGAGGGGTCTGGGAAACGAATGTGAGGGAGGCTTTGGTAGCCAGGTAGCGTTACTACCATGGGAGCCGCATATTTTGGGTTATTGCACCCTCAGGCCACAAGATGGCAATTTGCATGTTGGTGGTAGGTTATGTCACCTACTCATTGATTAAAAGACAACACATGTGACTCCCTGTGTGTTTGGAGCCCGGGAGATGGGGCAGTTCTTTATGGCTATTTCTGCCTATTTTGGATAGTATTAGTGAAGAGACAGGAAATGGGGAGAGAGACACAGTGAATGACACGCAACAAACGCCGTCGGGCTCGGGACTCGAACCCGCGACTCAATGTCAGGCTGCATTCAATCAGCGTGGATGCAACAAAGATTCAGAGAAAAAAGGGTTTTAAACCAGCACTTAAAAACCTCACCCGGCGTACGGGTGTGAATTAAAATACGAGATATCTCGGATTTGGCAGCCAATGTGTGGTAAGTGCCCTTACCGCAAGCACACAGGAAATATAGGAAACGCAAAAGGAACGAGGAAATATACAGTATAGTCATATAAAAGGCTGAGGTTGGGGTGTAATACATGGTACATACAGTTGGAGGCCATCGATATTGTCCTTTTCTTTTTGCTGAGGTTTGCGTGATCTGCGCAAAAGGACAGTTAACCCATTTTGGGCGGGAACCCCTTTTGGTGTTTTAAACATTATGTTATAATTTAGCTATTGAAAAATAGCAGATCTACAAGCTCATAGCGCGCCACCGAGTGGCGCGCTACGAGCTTGTAGGTCTGCTATTTTTGAAAAATCGTGAAAATATTTATTTCAGAAAACTGGAGGATTTAGAAGGATTTTTTTTAATTTTGAGGTCAGGCCTAAATGGGTCAAATGATAAGGGACAATATCGGTGGCACCCAACTGTAAACAAGTGTTGCTGGATGCCAAGAGGAACCGTAGGCTTTTGGTTTTTTTTTTAAAGATATTTTTTTGCGGCTTACGCCTTTTATTGGTTGTTGAAGGGACAGACAGTAGGCTGACAGGAAACGGGAGAGAGATGGGGGAAGACATGCAGTAAAGGCCGTGTCGGGCTCGGGAGTCGAACCCGCGGCACACTGCGACTGGATTACCAGTCGGGTGCCCAGACGGTTACGCCACCGCCTGGGCCCGTAGGCTTTTGTTGAGTCCAAATGCCACCGTGACAACTGAATGGTATTGGGAAAACATAGTCACAACAACCCGCAGATGCTATGATCGACGATTGACGCAGTCGCGCGCCGAAGCATAAAGGAGGCTCCAGGGTTGGCGGTGAACTCACTCTCAAAACCTTCTTGCGCATGTCGGAGATCTGGTCGTATTCTGACGACAGCATGTTGGCCTGCATCAACACCTCTAACCTAGAGAACGACACCATGAGACAAAGAATGATGACACACAGACACCACGAGTCACACAAACCTATACAAAGATACTGTGGGAGTCCCTCTGTAGCAGTGTTCATTTGGTTGACTAAGACTAAAAGACTAAATATTTTGACATTTGGCATGGGGCCTTTTGATTTGGTATGGCTCAGGGCCCTCTGCACCGTGTGTGGTGTGTTATTCAAAAGACTAAGACTAAATGAGAATTTGCTGTCAAAATTAACACTGGATCAAGGGCATGTACTTATTTATTGTCATTCGATACTAAAATAATAACAAGACATGTTTTATGTGACTGTAATGCACATTCAAACCAAACTTTAATTTGACTAAAGATTAAAAGACTAAAATATTTTGATATTTTGTCGACTAAGAAGTCTAGACTTGGATAGATTATCATTAGTTCAGCCACTAAATCATTTCAGATGACAACATTAGGACAAAAACTATCTGGTCTGCTAATGAAATAAGACTAAATCAGAATTTTCTGTCAAAATGAACACTGCTCTGTAGTGCACAAAAAATACTGTGTGTGTGTGTGTGTGTGTGTGTGTGTGTGTGTGGGTGTGCATGTGCATGTGTGCGTGCGTGCAACTCACAGCTGTTCCGTCCTCTCCAGGATCTGAGTGCAATAGTTACATAGATGGATAACCTCTGCTGTCTTGTGCACAATCTCAGTGTAGTCCTCCTTCATCAACTCACTGACGGACGGACAGACGGATGGATCGATGGACAGACAAAGAGGTTAAATGTATAGTGACAGAAGGAATGCATTAGTTACATCCTACTCATCTAGAGCTTACATTCAAAGCCATTGTTAAATAGAGTACCGAAGTCCTGACGTCACTCGCTCATCGCTTGGTTTGGGGATGTAATTTCTCTATTGGAGAATATCATCGGCACATCTTAAAATCAACTCATATAAGCATTGTGGTCCAAAGATAAACAAGCCGCCTCTATATCGTTTACGGCAGTCAGTTACTCATATTTGATTTGTCCGTTTCTGGGGAAAATGTAACTAATTTGGTGGCGGCAAGTTGGCAACGTTAGCGTTTTCTCGACGTCGGTTGATGCTTCATATCCATATGAGTCAAACCGCTGTGTGCATTTGTTTATTTTTGGAACACAGTTCTTAAAACAGCATACCTACAGGCTCACGTCGACTAAGTATAAAATAAAATAACCATTTGGCAGTACTCACATCAAGCCACGCACGCCTTTTCTCACCAGCTCCTGATAACACAACAGTGACTCCGAGGTCTTCCATAGGTGCCCGATGTCACCTGCAAAGGTCTGGTTGGGGGAAGAAACACCACAAAAGCACCTGTGAATGTGTACAGTATGTCTATGTCTAATATATCGGATTTAGCAGATATTTTATAATAATTATGTTGAAAAATAAATAAAAAAGCCTGAAACACCCTTTTGTGATGATGAAGGCTGCAAATTATATCAGTGTTTTCTGGGGAAGCTTTCAAAAGAGTCAACAAGTTGGAATTTTTTTTAATAAGAATACTACATTCAAGCAGGTTATGTTGGGATATGGGCCAACATTTCAATACTGGTGCATCCCCAGTTTTGGAATAAAGCTTTTTCTTTTTCAAATTCAGCTTATAAGGACATTGCAATAAGGAAGGATTATTGTATGGCATTTCATTTGCTAGTATTTCAATAGCCAATTGTTTCAGCTATTGCATGTTTTCATTTACTGTATTAGTTATGCACGTCTTTGTCCTCCGTTTTATGTGAGAGCAGTCAGGCCCACAATGGAAATACACCTCTGACTTACTTGATTGTGTTTATTTTAATCCTCGATTGTTCTTTAACCCTCGAGTGTCTTGCGATGGTTTCAAGCCATCAAATCAGATCAGATCAAACAATTCCAGCCAGTCCCCCAGATGAGTGCAGCTCTTTGTTGGACACAAAGCTGTGTCCATTTCCATTCGTGATCAATTATTCATGATCAAACAAAAACCCAGCAGCCTTTTGCAATTGTAATGTTGTACTCTTTGTCTGGATAGCAATCCATTTTCTGTCATAAGTGACATGTCTGATACTGTAGCGCCTAAACCCCTATATTACAGTAGGTGTTACTGGTTACCGACAGAAATCCTAATTCTTCCTTTAGTCAGAAAGTTGCACTATATCTGTGTATTTGTTTTATTTATTTTGTATACAGTTCTTTCAGTCTGTATGCAAGTTGCATACATATAATTTAAGTTGTTTGTGTGTGTGAGTGTGTGTGTGTGTGTGTGTGTACCTTTGCATAGCTGGCGTCCAGGTCTAAGTCATAGCGAGGCTGGACTTTAGGTGGGCTGGCTGTAACGACAGGAGTCAGCATTCAGTGGCTTTGTTTGAAGTTCTTCTAGCAGCAGCAGGTATCAGTGTCTAACTAAGTACATATACTCAAGTACTGTACTCTAAGATGGTGTGCCGTGATTTTTGTATTTTTTCCAGTTTTTCATGTGTTTATGAGGTGACAGTACTTCATTAGACCCCTTGGAGTGGTTCATATGTGCAATGATGTCTTCCCTTTGTATTTAGGGTTTCTTCCTGGAGGCAGTCAAACGTGCCAATGAAAAAACCTGTGATATAGTGACATCACTATATCACTGCCACCATCCGACACAGTTCACAAGTTCACAATGTGAACAATGTGAACTTGTGAACCAGTGTTGATTTCGTCGACTAATACTATGACAAAAAATCGTCGACTACCTTTTTTCACTGACGAAAACTAAATGGAAACTAATTATATTGACAATTTCGTCAACAAATAAAAAGTAGACTAAAATGTTAGGAAGGGACTAGTGGACAAGAGATCCAGTATAAGTAAAGGACACAAGTAATTTTACACTTGGTTGCATGCTGGAAATAGCAAGTGTAAAATCAGCCATTACGACAGCATCAAGGCACACCAAAATACATTTTAATTGACCAAATCAACTGTAGATTTAGTCGACTAAAATCTTGTGAAATTTAGTTGACTAAAACTAGACTAACACTAAAACATTCCAGGTGACTAAAATGTGACAAATTGAAAACTATTCAAGAGACCATGACTAAAACCAAAATCTAAATTTACTGTCAAAAACAACACCGTTGTGAAACTCAATGCTGCCACCGTCTGGCGGAGTCAGGTTACTGTAGGTCTACTACCACTACTACTACTCACGGTCCTCGAAGATGAGTCCAACGGTGGCGACGGACTCTCGGCTCACGAACATGATGGGGTTGTCCCGGGTGGTCCTGGGGAAGTTCTTGGCCTGTCGGTTGGGGTCCAGCACCAGGCGGCGCCCCTCGTACAGCAGCTCCTGGTTGTGAGGGGCGATGCTGGTCCGGCGAGACATCAGCTCCTGGAACAGTGTCGCCCTGTAGTGCAGAGGTTCCCAAACATTTTCATTAGCCACATTTGAAAATATATGGCAAGGACCCCTATAAGAGAAGATTTTTACGGCTCTAGCAGTGATTTTCCAACATTTTCATTTCAAGGACCCCCAGTTTGATATGCAACAGGCTACGTACCCCCATTTAATGGCCTTCCTATCTCTGGGAGACTGGGACCAAATGGACCCATTTGTAATTATTTGTAATTATTATTATTAAATGTGTCCGTGGCAAGACTTGGCAGTAGATCTTACGTGTTGTAATCGTGAATGCACACACACACACACACACACACACACACACACACACACACACACACACACACACACACACACACACACACACACACACACACACACACACACACACACACACACACACACACACACACACACACACACACACACACACACACACACACACACACACACACACACACACACACACACACAGTACAGTAGTATTATCTTACGTGCTGTACTCATGAATGTACAGAGTACACACGGTACAGTAGTATTATCTTACGTGTTGTACTCGTGGATGTACACGTGGTGCAGCGTGGCCTGCTGCAGGCTGAAGGCGTACACCACGGTGCGGTGGAGGATGTCGCTGGTCTCGGCGAAGAACTGGTCGAAGCCCCAGCACTTCTCCTGGTCCGCCTCCAGGATGTTGGCCAGCACGGGGGTCAGCAGGCTCTGGAGACCCCTGGAAGGACAGGAGGGCAAGGCAAGCTTATTTCTGAGCACATTTCTCAACGACACGGCAATGTGCTTTACATAAAATATTCAAGGACAACTCCAGAATAAATAGCATAGAGAGTTGGACATTTCACTTTAAAAAAAGACTGTCATTTTATCATCTACTCCGGGGTGTTCACAAAAGCCTGAGTAGATGATAAAAAGACCTGAAAGTGAAATATCCCTTTAAGACCATTTTGCTATTTTTTTAAACATGTTGGACAGTTTTACGTCAAGGTGCCCAGATGTCCCTAGTGCATGGAATAAAACTAAATTAAATCTCAAGACTGAAAATGTAATGATGATGTTTAGGTATGATCATTCTAAACCTATTGTTGCTGCTTTTCCACATAACCAACCAGCCAACCAGCTGAAGAAATCACAGATTTGAGGCAATAACGGCTTTTATGACATTTCTGAGACCATTCATGTTCATGGAAGATGCTTCTAAACTTGTATTCTATTCCTAGAATACTCTTTCATCTTAATAATAACTAATGACCAAAATAGCCTATCTACAAGCTCACAACACGTTTCACAGCATGCTTTCACAGAAGACATGCTGGAATTCAATGGAATCCAAATGACTGAAATCAGTTGTGGCGACTGAGAACTTTAATCCATGCCGTAGTGCCCACCTATCCTGTTACCCAATAGAACTAGGAAAATTAGCCTATATGTTATTTAATCTGGAGTTGTCCGTTACGCAATGGAAACACATCATTCAACAAAAAAAAAATCTGAAAAATAAGCATGTAAAATGAAAAAAAATTGTTTTTTTTTTGTGATTTAAAAAACGTATAGTTGCAGTTCGCTGGGAGATTGTTCCAGATATGGTGAGCATAAAAACGAAATGCTGCTTCTCCACGTTTTAGTTCTGAATATAGGGACAGAGAGCAGACCTGTCCCAGATGACCTGAGTTCACACAAGATCAATGTATTTTGGCCCAACCACTCAGCAAGCTTTATAGACCAGCACCAGATTTCTAAACAGATTCCACCTGGCTACCATCAGACTGCTGAACAAGGCCTGAACACCACCTGTTTCTCTTTTCCATATGTTGGTTCCTTCGTGTGGATTGGTTTTTGTTTTCTTTATTGTGTTTTTCTCCTCGCTCTCCCTCTCCCACAAATGCTTTCCCGGATTTAATCCATTGAGACCTAGAACGCATCTTTGTCACCTTAACGATTATTTTAAACTTTAACTGTTGAAAAATAGTCAGATGCCCGTAGTTTCGAGTAGTCGAGTGTGTAAATCTGGCATTTTTGAAAAATCGTGAAAATGTGGCGCAAATCTTTGAATATATATTCTTTCACAGCGAAAATTCTCTTTGCTTCTGGGGGGTCCCTGGAAAATATTTTGAGATGGGGGCCAGTGGCCAAATACATATAATTGTTGGGGTCCTTGACGTGAAAAGGTTTGAGAGCCACTGACATAGAAACATAGGTTTTGCAGAAAGCTGTTAGGATGTAGGAGGAACGTACTTGGAGAGGCTGCAGGACACCGGCATCTCGGTGCTCCACTCGATCTTTCCATTCTCAAACTTCTGCTGACCAGAGATGGTCCCAGAGGGCTTCTCTGTGATGATTTTATACCTGAACAACATGACAAACCAACTCAGATTATAAAGAAATAACTTCTACCTAACTAATAACTACCAGAGATGGTAGTTATTAGTTGGCTTCTCTGTGATTATACATAAACTAACAACCATGGCCTAGTATCAGTAGGCCTGTCACAATTATTACATAATCAGTTCATATCATATTTTGTTTGTGGAACAAAATAGAAATAAGCCTTTGGCTTCTTTTCTATGTACGGTCTATACCTTTAAACTGACAATAAACTATTCAACCAATCAAGTAATAAACTACAGTTTGTCATGAAAAACGGTAGAGAATTCCACTGAAAGTCGAGACCAAAGATCAGCTGGATTACGGAAGACAGTTTTCTTGTTATGCAGAGTGCTCTGCAACGTCCGCCTGGCTGCTACTCACATGACTTCCTTGTTCCTGCGCGGCCCTTCGAAGGGTCTGAAGGGGAGGCTGCCGGTGGCAGCGTGGAAGAAGGTCACACCGATGCTCCACAGGTCCACTGTGGCCCCGTACTTCTTCTGGTGGTCCTTCCTCAGCACTGCACGCTCATACATGTCTGGATGCTACAACACGCGCACAGAACAATGTTTAGTTATAGTGTCCGTCCGACAACCAGCAGCACGCAACAAATCAGGCATAACTTCGACCCCAACCACTAAACATAATCTCTAAAGACCTGAATCTTTTCCTAATTGTAATCCTAACTCTATAAATCTACTTGTCTTAAACCATAAAATAACAGTTATCTTGTGTCACAATATCCATTTCTCAAAATCGACTATACTGTACTTGTGGGGAGTCGTTTGGCCCTCACAATTATGAAAAACAAGCACGCACGCACACATACACACACACACACTGAAAAGGAACAGCGACGATAATGTTGTTTTTGTCCTGCTCATACTGTGGTGACGTGCGAGTGTCACCTCAATCCAAAGGACATTTAACAAAATTAGCTCTCTGTCCATTTATCAACACTAGAAAACATCTCACGCATTAAACAAAGCCACATTGAACTTTAACATTGACTTGAAGTGCTAACAGAGAGCATTGTGGCTAAGTCTGTGCCTAATACTGCTTATGTGTTGCTTTAATTGGCCATATTACAAAGGCAGAACTCGTCAGGGACTAACAAAATTCTCCAGCAAAATAACACACTCATGGTATGAAATCGACTCAGTGCATATTGCATAACCATAGTTCCCTTTTCCAGAAGGTGGTATAAACATTTCCTGTTCTGGGTCAGTTTCTCATCAGCAGATTGGCACCGGAAACCAACATGAAGGTGTTTCCAGTTCAAATCAGCTGGTGAGCCAATCAAATGAAGCTATGAGGAACTGACCGAGAACAGTAAATGTTCATGCCACCTTCTGTTAAAGGGAACTACAGTTATGCAGAGACTATTCGGGTAAATGAGTAAATGTCAAGGATTCAAACACATCATGTTATCACAAGAGTACAAATGGAACCAAATGGACCCTAACGGGTCCAATTGTACACCCTCAGAGTTAAATTAACATTGATTTTACA
This sequence comes from Electrona antarctica, assembly GCF_951216825.1. Lineage (NCBI taxonomy): Eukaryota > Metazoa > Chordata > Actinopteri > Myctophiformes > Myctophidae > Electrona > Electrona antarctica. The sequence goes on along the minus strand of NC_136804.1, from coordinate 15,931,254 downwards.
ATATAAATTGGGGGTCCCAGAGATAGAAATGCCATTAAAAGGGGGTCCGTAGACTAATGCATGTCAAACTGGGAGTCCTTGAAATTAAACAGGTTGAGAATCACTGCTAGAGCTGTACAAATCTTCTCTTATGGGGGGTCCCTGGCATATCTTTTCAAATGGGGGGTCCGTGGGCTAATTAGTGTCAATGAAAACGTTTGGGAACCCCTGTCTTACCAGGTACTCCTCTGTGCCGTAGAGAGAGACAAACTGCTCGTCGTCCTCCAGCTCTCTGGCGGCGCCGAAGTCTGTCAGCTTATAAACGGAGCGTCCGTCCTCGCCGATGACACGCATGATGTTTCCGGGTTTGATGTCGCGGTGAACGATGCCGTACTCCCTCAGGTGGTTCATCCCCGCAACTGGATTCGCACACAGAGAGAGAGAGGACAAATAAAAACTAGACTATAATGTCATGGAGGGACTAGTGGAGAAGAGATCTAGTAGAACTATAAGACAAGTAATTTTATGCTTGGTTGCATGATGAAAATAGCCGATCTACAAGGTCACAACGCGTGGCTATTTTCAGCAAGTGTAGATCAGCCATTACGACACCATCAAGGCCTGCCAGACTAAATCAACCGTAGATTTAGTAGACTAAAATCTTATGATATTTAGTCAACTAAAACTAGATTAATGCTAAAACATTCCAGGTGGCTAAAATGTGACTAAAACAAAATCAAAATTATTCTAGAAGACTGACTAAAACTAAAAATCTAAATTTGCTGTCAAAATCAACACCGAGGCGTGCTTGCTTGCTCACCCACGTCCTGCAGCACGATGAGGAACTCGTCCTCGGGCAGACCATAGGCGTTGGACGACTCCTCCAGCACGGTGTAGAGACTCCCGCACGGACAGTACTCCATCACCAGGACCTTGTGACGTGTGTTGGACTGGTGGGGAGGACAAAACCCATCTGTTAACACTTTAAGACACAAAACCAGATTCTAGAAAATGTCTTCTAAATCAAACCATTTCATATCAAAGACCACCAAAATTATATGAAATTGGCCGACGACCCCCGTCTGAAAATATGTTGTTCCAGGACCCCCCAGAAGCAAATGTTTGAGTTAAAGAAGTTCACTGTGAAAGAATATATATTCTTCTTTGCACACATTTTCTGGGCACAGGTCTCCACCAGGAGGATAGTAGTGTGTGTGATGTTTTGCAAAATGTTTAGGAGTAATATAATCATGTTTTGTGTGTGTGTGTGTGTGTGTGACTGTGTGTGAGAGAGAAAGACACTGCTTGGCCTGTTGTAGCGCCACCATGAGGCTGATTTGAAAACTGTCAAGTGGCATTTCTTCCTCAGCCTAGTGGGAATATGCATGCACAGTTTCACCGCAATCGGATGCTGCGTTGAGTAGTTGTGGCGATTTGTACAAAACGGGTACAAAGCGGGCAAATTTGAATAACATCTGAAGGAGTAATATTAGAAAATGTGTTTTACATATGTCGGCCTCCTGGTGGCGCTATAAAGAGCAGATGTGAATTTTTTTTCCTTGGCCTCTAGGGAGTTGGCATACAAAGTTATCCACAAATCCGTGCAGTTGGAGGTAAAAACACTTTTCGGCCAGTTATAGCGCCACCATGAGGCTGAGTTGAAAATGTTCACGTGGCATTTCTTCCTTGGCCTAGTGGGAATGTGCGTGCGCAATTTCACGGAAATCACACAATGTGTTCATGATTTGCAGGATTTTGTTTGAAACTGAGCACTCCTGCGAACTTTGGAAGCCAATCGTAGCCAATCAGGATGGAGTCTGAGAAATCTGAAAGACCCGTTTCGTTGAATGGCTCTAGAGAGACTGTGTACCAATTTGCGTGATGTTTGACTTTGGACAAAATCTGTAGGTGTACTGTTGCACAAAGCGGCCTCCTGGTGGTGCTAAAACAGGCTGTTCTGGGCAGAGGTTCATTGTTGGCATCCAGGGAGTGTGTGTGCAAAATTTGGCATCGACCGGGTTAACGGTGCCGGAGATTAGCTGTTCACAGACGGAAGGACGGACGGACGGACGGACGGACACACGGACGGACGGACGGAGTGCAAAACATACTTTCTCCCCATGCCTTCGGCCTGGTGGAGACAAAACATACTCTCTCTCCATGCCTTCGGCCTGGTGGAGACAATAATGGTTAAAGTGGTTAAAAGCTATAAGGTGACACAGATGCATCCTCAGGTCTAAATGGGTTTACACTTTATGTCAGAACTCTGGGGAACCAGCGCCAAGCTAGAACTCAGGAACCATAGCCTGGCTTGACCAGCCTCATAGCATGGATTCACTGAAGATTCCTCCCCTCTCTGGAGATTTTTGGAGTATCTGGAGTATTTTGAAAAAGTTTTGATATGATAAACAAAATGCAGAGAGAGAGAAAAAAAAAAGCGACCCGTAAAAATGTGTCCGCGACCCACAAATGGTTCCCGACCCAGTGTTTGGGAAACGGTATTGTTTTAAAGAGTGCGTTGATGCCGCCGGGCTCCAACTGACCTCTTCCTCCACAGCGAAGAGCTTGACGATGTTCTTGTGGTTGAGTTTCTTCAGCACCTCGAACTCCCTCATCTGCACGTCCAGCGGCCGCAGGAAGCTCAGGTTGTTGAACACTTTCACCGCATACAGGTCACCCGTTTTCTACAACAATAAGGCAAAAAGCTCTAATTAATAACACTCAATTACTCAACTTGTCTTGTGCATGATGTGTACCAACCCGCTGGTGGCTGATCTTTCTGCATCTCTCTCATATTGTGACTTTATATATTTTGCATGAGAGGGGGACAGGTGGTGTTAGCTGCTTTAGCAGACAGATCGAGAGTCCAATGGAGTTAAGAGGTTTTGTCAACACCGCTTTTTAATACTGGTTCAATATTGTTTTAACCAAAACGCAGACGTAAAGGGTGTTCAATAGCATTGATTTATGTACAAAATCAAAAACCTCAAAAATGGAGTTGGGTGGTTTCTGCAGGACAGCAACGATTATTATGTATACTATATGTGTATATATATTTTTTTGTATTATTATCGATTATTTGATTAATGGAAAAAGTCATCGATAGAATAATCGCTAAGATTTATTGGTTGGTTATTTTCCTAATGTGAGAGAGACACTGTGGTACTTATAATTATTTTTGTTAAATCAAGCAATAGTCTTTAGTCTCCACTGCTGGATCAGACAGTGCTGTCGTCTGCCAAACGGGCCAAACAAATCTAAGCAGGTAATCATTTAAAACATGAGACATATGATCTGTCTGGCGTGTCTGCTAATGAAAATCCATACAGACAAAACAAACAGGGCGTCAGGTCCAGGCCTATCCTCATACCTGTAGCTACGGCATACCGGCGTACGCACAGACTCTACAGAGAGGTGCTGGGAAACTCCCCACGAAAAAAAACATAGAGGGGCTAGGGGTGAGTTATATCGTCACTGTCAGGTAGAAACCTTGTACGTCCAAGTTAAAACTGTGGGGTCCGTATGCTTTTCCGACCGTCATTGGTCCGACATGTGGAAAACGACCAGATTAAAGTTGGCGAAAATGCGCTGCTCCGTGCTTGCAGTTATAGGATCGGTCTCAAAATACTACTAAAACATTGATGACGCAAAAATAATGTCACCGTCTGTCGCTTTTGTTTTGTGTATTTCTAATGTTTGAAGGCAGTGTAATCCGTATCGGCAGATATGACCCTGCAAATAATCGGAGATCGGTCATAATTTCATAATCGTGCACCCTTACAGAGATGTATACAAATGGGGGTCCGCAGGCTGATAAATGTCAATTTGGGGGTCCTTGACATGAACAAGTTTGGGAACCACTGCTCTAACGGATCCAATGTAGTTATTATTTAGTCACCAGCTCTTGTTCATACGTCTTATTTAGTTCAATATTTATAGACACACACAAAACATTATTGACAAATGGCAAAAAATAGCAGATCTACACACTTGTAGCTCTGTTATTTTTTTCTACGTTTGTGTAGTGTGACGAACTTAGGGTATTATTTTACCACAAGGGAAACCACAAAAATGAAATATGGAGATACAAGGTTTGCCAGGCGACAGCGGCGCCGGCGATATGCTGCAGAAATGATGGATTTCAAAGGAGAGCAAGAAATGAAAGATAGAGGTTAATAGTTTAATCTATGGGTGGGTTAAAACTTGTGCAATGCATGCATAAGCACACAGACATGCGTCACACACACACACACACACACACACACACACACACACACACACACACACACACACACACACACACACACACACACACACACACACACACACACACACACACACACACACACACACACACACACACACACACACACACACACACACACACACAAATCAAACTTCTACATTTTCAAAGGCTAAATAGGGTGGGGGGAAAAGGCAGCAACACACACTGTGTAAGTAATATGTGTATCCGTGTGCAGACGCCTAGAGAGTCTCTATGCATGCCTAGGATATATTCTATTCTAGGCCATGGTCAAGGACCTCATTTAAAATATTATCAGGATGTCTTAATGTAGCCTGACACTGGGTGTAATCATTTATCAAACTAATCGCTTTAATTGATTCGACATTTTCACTACCAAAATAACTGATACCCCAAACAGTGGGCCGGGTCCCTAATGTGGGTCCAGAGACATTTTCAGGCCAAACCATTAACAAAGCATTAACAAAGCCGTCTCTTGATTGATATTTTGAAGCTAAAATAATCAGTTTTAAATACTCTATTATATTACACTTTTACTCGACTACAATTATTTGAAAAAAATCAGTAACTTTGTAGATTTAGATTATTATTATTACAAAACATGCAATATCCACTTCAGCCCTATATACATTTTACTACTTATTTTGATGGAAATAAGTGAATTAGCACAAAACCCAACCCCCATTGAGGGCTTATATTAGGGGAAATAGCCAATAATGCACTTTTGCACAAAATAACACCTGATCCTCTTTGGTAGGGACGTAACAACTACAAATAAAGGTAAGAAAGCCTTCTAGCATGGAATTCATCCTTTAAAGAATGTGAGTACTTTTGCCACCCCTGGCCTTATTGAGGAATGCCGTTAGCCTGGGTTCCAGCCTGAAAATGTTACTGCGCTACTCAGTCTGGACAGTCTCCTAATCTCCAAGGTAGGCGGGACAAATGAAAGGTTGAAATGGAACCGTGGCTTCTGATTGGCTGTCCGTGGTGCGGGTTGAGGAAAAACACCAATCCAATCCACTTTATTTATATAGCACGTTTCAAAACTCAGGGTTTACAAAGTGCTATACAGGAGAAAATAAAAACAAATACACTATAGCTACCACACAGAACAACAACAGCGAGAATACAAAGTACAAACAGTGAAAACAACTGAGACACATCACAGAAAAGCAACAGCATCACAGTGAAACAAAACATATACAAGGACCGAAGGAACTCAAGTGGGGTTAAAAGCCAAGGTATAAAGGTGGGTCTTTAGGCGAGATTTAAAAGTCTCGATGGAAGGGGCCAATTTGACGTGGGAGGGACAACAGAAAAGGCTCGGTCGCCTCTGGACTTTAAGCGGGTCTTCTTTGTGACCCTGAGATTTAGCTGGCCCTCAGACCGCAGTGACCTTGGAGGAGTATAGACCTCAATAAGGTCAGACAGATAAAGAGGAGCCAGACCATTAATAGATTTAAAGACAAACAAAATAATTTAAAAATCAACTCTAAAGCGGACAGGGAGCCAGTGAAGGGAGGCCAAAACAGGTGTGATATGCTCACGTCTGCGAGTACCTGTGAGTAGACGTGCGGCCGAGTTCTGGACTAGCTGGAGTCGAGGGAGGCTTGATTTAAACCAACGTAAAGTGCATTACAGTAGTCCAACCGCGTAGAAATAAAGGCATGGATAACCCGCTCAAAATTGCTAAAGGATAGCACAGACTTGATTTTAGCCAGCAGCCTTAGGTGATAAAAACTTGAGCTGACTACCGCATTTACCTGTTTATCAAGTTTAAGGGCGTCTAGTTTGACACCAAGGTTAGAGACCACAGGTTTCACATATGGCTGCAGGGAACCTAGGTCAGTGGGAACGATACCAGGACTGCTAGGTCCAAACACTATAACCTCCGTTTTACTTTCATTGACACTTAGAAAGTTAAGAGCCATCCATGCCTTGTCACTGAAGCCCAACACACACCGTCTGTGAAGCGGGTGCGCAGCGACGTGGCACAGTATTGCCGCGCGTCATAGCCGCACAGCAACACCCACAGGACGCGGCGCGCTACTGTGCGGCTGGCCAGCCACGCCCACGGTTTCCCGGATGGAGGCCGTGCGGCAACGCCTGGAAAATAGAACAGCGGCGTATCGGAGCGTCAGGCGAGGCGTGAAAGCGCGCGTCTGACACCGCCGGTGTGGGATAGGTTCATTGAAAATAACGGAGGCGGCTGTTTTGACGCACGGCGTTCACAGACGGTGTGTGTTGGGCTTGAGACAGTCAGGCAGACTCATAACTGCATCAGTGCTGGAGGTGAGAGTTAGTGAGTGAGCGCTGACAAGGGGATATTTGAGAAAGCGGTTTTCTCAAAGCAGCAGCAGAAGGTAACAAAACGGCAAAAACAATGTTGGGGTTTTCTCCTGTCTGCTAGTGCCTGCGGTGTCAGCCTATGAGCCTGGGAACACTGCTCCGACACTACTGTGTGCAACACTTTGACCATGAAGGATTTACAATGTAGGCATTTAGCAGACACTCTTACCCGGAACGACTTACAAGGTTAATAATCACATACGTAGAATGAAGAGAGAGAAACCGTGTAGTGCCTCAAGAAACTAATAGGATGCCAGGTAAACCAAGAACCTGGCTGGCATCTGTACAAACAGCAAATTTTGATTTTAGTTTTAGTCATAGTCTCTTGAATAGTTAGTTTTAGTCATATTTTAGTCACCTGGAATGTTTTAGTGTTAATCTAATTTTAGTCTACTAAATCTACGGTTGATTTTGTCACCTAAATTGTCGTAATGGCTGATTTTACACTTGCTGAAAAGAGCAGATCTACAAGCTGACAACGCGTCGCAGCGCTATTTTCAGCATGCAACCAAGTGTAAAATGACTTATACTGGACCACCCGTGTCCACTAGTCATTTCCTAACATTTTAGTCTAGTTTTCATTTGTTGACAAAATTGTCAATATATTTTGTCTTAGTTTTAGTCATAGCTTAGTTTTCATTTAGTTTGTCAGTGAAAAAAGGTAGTCGAACATTTTTTGTCATAGTATTAGTCGACGAAATCAACACTGATGCCATCTAAAAAACATTCCGTACATCGAAACTATAGGCTACCAGGTCAACAATGCACCTGGCATCTGTCTAAATAACTACTACTAAGCACTTACCTTGTGTCTCCCGCGGTAAACGTTAGCCGTTGCTCCCTGACCCAGCAGGTCTGATATGAGCCACAGGTAGTTGGTTGTGCTCTGCATGGTGGAGGCTTTGGTTGACCGGCTTGGTCACTAGATCACCAACTACTAGTAGGTTGATCCTCCTGACAGGGACAGAAACAGCTGGTCAACTCAATATATCACCAACTGGTGGGTTGGTCCTGAGAGAGACGGAGATCACCAACTAGTTCCTGAGGGACAGAGACATTTCAATATTCAATTAAATGATTGTGAATGAAATTGAATGTGAACGTTGTTCACATAGTACCTGAGATAATATAATTAGATATATAGTGGAGATTGGAGAAGCGACATTGTCCCACCCTGTGGAAGCAATTTGTGTGACAGTGGAAAGTGGCAATGAAAAACTCCCCCTTTAGTACAGGAAATCTATGGAAAATACAGGATCAACCTCTAACTAATTGCAAAAAAAACGAACTCAGCTGATTTTGCATCTTCAATATATCCTGAATAACAGAAAAAAAGTTGCCTGGAATTGTCTGAGGGGAAAGTGTTGAAAATGGCCTGTACAGTATGGCCACCATTGACATCCTATTATAAGGTCATATTTTCTAAATGTCCTTATGCTTTAAGTAGCACGTGACATATCAAACTAGGGGGTTTTCATGATTCCAGGCAACTTTCTTTCTGTTATTCAGGATATATTGAAGATGCAAAATCAGTTGAGTTCGTTTTTTTTGCAAAATAGAAGAAACGTCAGGCGAGGCAGACCTGGGATTCCCAGGAGAAAAAAACAGCGCCCCGACTCCCGAGAGACAAATACAGTAGGTCACTAGTAGGTTGAGCTCAAATTGTCATAACAGAGTCAGAGATCAGGAACCACGCCTGTGTAAAGGGACAGGCTGTGTGTGTATGTGTAACTGCAGCCTTAATCCCTTTAGGGTTAGGGATTGATCGAATACTTATTAGTCAGAACTCAGAAATAAATTTGAATTTATTTTTATATAAATCTTCTCTTCTGCATGGGGGTCCTTGGCACAAACATTTTCAGATGGGACATTCAAAATGTTCCATTTTCGAGATTTTTCTGAAATATTATATTCTAAAATAGCAGATGTACAAGTGTCACGCTGCAAGCTTGTATATCTGTTATTTTTTTAATATAATAGCCTACCAAAGTACTATAAAATATGGTTAAAATAATTGTGTCTGGGGATCCCGTCTCCTCTCCTGTTCCAGTTAATTTCCCACAGTAGCTTCATTTGATTGACCCAGCAGCAGATTTGAACTGGAAACACAGCTGAAGGTGTCTTGTGCTGCTTCCCCAGTTCCAAATATTCTGCTGAGCCAAGCAGACAAAGCTATGGGGAAAATGAATAGGAAACACTGTATGCCACCTTCTTAAACCGTGGAGTACAAAGCCTATATTAGCAGTGATGCAAATAGCATCGGCATCCTGTATCCTTAAACTCACTAAAGAGAAAAAACGCAATCAAGTCACCCTCCAGGGTTTCTGGGATGCAATACTGTACTCTAACGTTGTTGAAGTAGGACTCATAAAATGTCCTAATCTAAAAGACCACCCCTGAGTACCGGGAACATTACATTGAAAAACTATTTACATCACTAGAGAGCGTCTAAAATAATAACATGCTTTGACTTTGGCTACTTCTTGCTATAAACCAGTGGTTTTCAACCCTTTTCATATCAAGGCCCATTATTTATCCGGCATTTGAGCTGCTGTAAAGTAAACAACCAAGCTAGCAACCAAACATTGTAACCCTCTATCTATTTACACACAATAGAACATAAAACAGAATTTCCCTGTAGGAACTTTGGTTGTGGTGAGTTGACAATAGAAAACAGGACCTTTGCAGTCTTCCTCATTCAAAGCAAATAACAACACTATTACATTAATTTATTACTGTAGGTAGGAGGCCAACTGCTTCTCACAAAGGTCTGTCTGTGTGTCTACAGAGACTTGGAACATAGACTCTGGACTACTTTTGTATTGTGGGAGCCACCCAGCAACAACACTCCTGGCAGTATCACCAGTCAACAGTGAATATTGACTGTGGTTTTCATATTCTATAGAGTATAGACCGGTTATAGTCTCTTGTCTTAAATGTACAGTATATCAAACAACAGTGGTTCTCAAAATGGGGTCCAGGGGGTTCTAGAGTTGCAAATTGCGGCTACCCACTCCCCAGCTAAATCAGTTTAACCTCTTTAACCATCTTAAATCCTACATCGGCTAATTTAAAAAAAGAACGAAAAAATCTTGGGAATGTGGAAAATGTGGAATTATTTTAAAAGATTAACACAAATCTTGTATGGGTCCCACTATGGCAGTGGTTCCCAACGTGGGGTCCGGGGACCCACAGGGGTCCTTGAGGGAGTTCCAGGGTCCCAGCAAAATGATAGTTTAGAACCAAATGGACCCTTATGGGTCTGTAACTCTGAGAGTGTACAAAATACAAATGGAATCAAATGGACCCGTGAAATGCCATTAAATGGGGGTCCGTAGACTGCATGTCAAACTGGGGGGTCCTTGAAATGAAAATGGTTAAATCACTGCTAGAGCTGTAAACATCTTCTCTTATGGGGGTAAACTTGGCATATATTTTCAAACGGGGGGTCCGCGGGCTAATGCGTATCATGTTGGGGGTCCTTGACATGACAACGTTTGGGAACCAATGCCCTGGAACAGGGTTAGAATTTCTTTCAGAATGTAGATTTGTTTTAGTCAGGTTACAAACTGACGTCATTGCATAAGACGGGAAATTCCCCCTAGGCCTCAAGCAGTGCGTTGACTTAACAAATCAGATAATACATTGCTTAGTATATATATATGATGTTATATGTATGTAACACATTCTTCCTATCCATGTCTGTTATATTATATTTGAAAGATACTGAACATTTTCTATTAAACGTAGACACAAATATTCATGTTGTTTTTACATACAGAAAACATGCTAGTTTAGAATAGAAGGGCAAAGTTAGACTCGACTACAAAACGTTGGAAAACCGTTAATATTTGGCTTTTTAAGTTTCTAATAATTTCCCCATTTTCTAACATGAGATATGAAAACAATTTCACTTTCATTTCCACACTGACATGGTGGACTGACTGACAACAACAACGGAACTAAAAAAAAACACACTGTCACACACTAAACATCGAATATAATCAGCCTTCACTGCAGTTAGATGCTGGAACAAGTATTTAAACGAAACAACGTTCATTAATTAAAACGTAACAGTAATTAATCTAAGAATAGGTTGATATTTTGTTATTATTTCCTCACCCGTTCACCGAGTCCTCTCTTCCGGCTGTCTCAGGTCACGTGGTGTGGAATGATTCAATCAGAGAAGGCCGAGCTGCTGCTGTCTTACCGTAATGTCTACAATATGGGAGAACTTGTATTAGTACCGTAACCTTCAGAGTAGTGGTCCACATTAAAATCCAAGGACCCCAGCCAAAATTAATATGTATTTATTTTGGCCATGGACCCCAGCCCATTGGAGAATATTTTGTGCAAGCCTAGACACTTCCATATAAAAGTGTTGGGCGGTGGGCCCATAATAACGTTTTCCAAAAATGAATTGGCAGATATACAAGCTCACAGTGGCCATGATGCCACGTGTTGTGAGCTTGTAGATCGGCTATTTTTGAATAGGCAAAGTGTAAAAGAGCGTTTAATTATTATGTTTTGTAATGATAATCTTACAAATAACTATAGTAACTAAAGCTGTCAAATAAGAGTTGAGACGAATTATCCATCATTTATAAATGATGGATATGCTAAGGTGCAGGACAGATGGCACGTTTTGGGGAGAGGTCAGGATAAATGATGGATTTAAAGGTTCTTTGTGTGGAGTAAAAAGTACAATATGTTCCCGTGTTAAGTATAAAATATTGATAAATAGATGAAGTACAGTACATGAGGAAGTGTACTTAGTTACTTTCCACCACTGCTTCTTAAATTTGTATCCGACGTATTTTACTGCTGCCGTTTAGTAGCACGGAATGTTCTTCCTTATCATGTCTGTCTGTAGACTTTGACTCCTGACTAGTAGGTCAGACAGTAGGCCTATACATTGTCGGCAAAATAAATGGACGATGATTCATGTACATCTCTGTCACACTTATGACGTCACGGATACTTTGTATCATAGGGTTATTATGAGGTTATTATGAGGGGGGAAATCACACTCGTGTAAACTGTGGCTGCCACATGAAGTCATGGGGGGCATTCATCCATTGAAGATTCACTGCCGTATACCTTACGAGACATGAATGCAGAGTGTTATTGTATAAAAATCTCACCTGTGCGACCTGAGCGGTGGAAATATATACTTTTATTGTTATAGTTACTGTCTCTCATAGTTATATAGTGACTGTGTGTTATAAATAATACTATGTTATAGTGTGTGTAGTGACTTGGAACCTGCAAGCACAGTTGCTGACTTAAGCAGCTGCAGCCAGGGTTAATAGGTCCTACTCAGACAGGGGTCGACACACATTGCCGTGCATAGAATGTATTTATGTTGGCCATGATGTCTCATCTCTTGTAGTGCAACAACATAAAAATCCACCTGCGAAAGTGTCGATTCAGCCTCAATAACTGGGAGGAGGGAGGCTGCCCAGGCTCCAGAGAGACACAGTTACCAGGTCTTATGACTTAACTTAAGACATGGAGGTGTGGCCAATGCTTAAGAACAAAAAAACATTGCATGGATGCACCTGGGATGTATCCTCAGTGATGTATCCCAAGGACATCAGGGTTTCGGGTCTCGCAACATCATACTCCTCACTCAGGTGACCCAGCCGGGGTGATCAAGTCCCGACTTACGTCATAGTAGCTACCCACGATCAGTCCAATTAGGGAAAGACCAGGGCCTCACAGTCCACCGCTCCCGAACTGGACTGGGTCTGGCACGTGGAAGGACTAGGCTCTGTGGGTTGACTCCTGCTCTCACCAAGTGCAGCCAGGACCTATGAGTTGCACCAGATTCCCAGCACCAGACACTTCATTCAGGAGCGGCGGATTCTTGAGCCGCAACTGTTCCGCAGGCTCCACCAGCAGGGGAACGGTGGTGCCGCAGGCTCCACTTACGGCTTGAATGGCCCTCCTAAAGGCCTTACCATGGGCTGTAGGGCCTCCTCCTCACGGAAGACACAGTCTGGGGCACCAACCCATACTGCTCCCGGGTCTTAAGTGAAGTCATAATAAGTCATGCAAAATAGGGCCCTTTAGTGTATTAGTCAACACCAAAATAACTTGTTTTCAACTGCAAGATAATCTACAGTGCACATGTACACAGACCCTCAACACCATATTTACACCTGTCTCAAACAGAAATGTGATTCCAATGGATAATCCGGGGCAGGGAGTAAACTCAGAGTAACTATATACGGGGGGACCGCCAAATCTTTGGGTGATGGGGATTTTATTTTGTAATTTCTTTTTGAGTGGTGTAAACCACTCCTACGACTGGCTTTGTTAGTTTACGTGTCTGTCTGTCTGTTCGTACCAAAAAATGAGCATGGTTGCTACGGTCACCCAGTTCACCCGGGTGTGATTTCATTATGTCAGACATTACGTCAGACCACAGCTGATCAGGCTATATAAGACCTTACACCACTCAGTTCACACGGGTGTGATTTTTATTAAACAAAAAGGTAGACAATACACCACAAGCATGACATTTGAGGGGCGCTAGCACAGCTTTGTGTGTTTGTGTGTATGAGCCATGTTTGTGCTTGTAGCACGGAATGTGATGATTTGATTGGTTGAGCACGGAATATGATGTATGATGATGAGCCCCTCACTTCACACAAGTGTGATTTTTTTGTAGCACCATATTCTGAGAACGTTCCCCCTCAAAAATAACTTGATGAATGACACCTCAACTCCTTGACGCAACAAAATCGAGTTACCACTATCTGGAAGCAAATGGGATCTGAATAAAAAAAATAAAATGTAAAATACATTTCTGTCTGGAAGTGTTGTGGAAGGCTCATTGGCAATATTTTAACTGTAATCAGGCACATCACCCACACCATAACATTTAAATAAAAGGATAGCGATTTTGCCACTTCATGACAAAAACTAAATTAAATCAATCAAGTTCAAATTTCACTCAACTTTTATTTAAAAAAAAAAAAATCTTTTCATTTGTTACAACAGCTTATAGTAGTAACTGAATGGGCTGTACAGGTCCATTGTATACACTGTTTTACATGTAAAGCAATCAATGTACAAAAGAAAGTAGAGTTAGTGGAAATCAAATGAGTAGGATTAACCAAATGTTGGTCACCTTGAAATATATCCTTGCAAAAGCACCATGGTATCAAAACGGATGAATGACAAAATATTCAAAAACAAACTCTCCTGTATTCCCCATCTTAATCACGGACCTCCGGTAGCATGGAGACAAAGTGCTTTCATATTATAAAATAATAAAAAATATTACCCTCACTGATCCACCTTGGATCCATCATTTTACAATTAAACAACTTTCTTGGAACCTTTCTTTTCTCCCCCAATGCTTTCTGCACAATCTGTACATCACTTTCCAGATAACATCACAGAACTTGACGTGGTGACTTTTCAGTGGTGTAAAGGTGCGTACACACCAGAAGCGTGCGATTTAGTTCTGTGCAATTAATTCGCACCGATTTAAACTATAATAAAGCAACGTGTTTGTTTTGAAATTAGGTCTATTTTTTTACACCTGTATAAATGAGGCATCGCCAAATAAATGTTTATTAATAAATAATAATTACGTCTTTTTTACAGGCTAGATTGGATTCAGGCTAGATTTGGCTGCCAGTCTGAACACGCAGATCAGATCTGGACACTTGAAAAGGGCAAATGGGTCCTTTGACTCAACTCTTGACACTTTCTTTCTCGACCGGGGTCTTTCTTGTTTTATCTTTAGACAAACAACATGCACAGACAAACAAACATCCAACTTTTATGAGTTTCTACGTCGACGATGTGGTGATGATGCGTTTAAGTTTTTGTACCGGTAAATCAGTAAAACAGTACTGTTAAAGTGCAGTTAAGAGAACGAGAACCTCTCCAAACAATGTTTGATGGAAGCCTCATTTGTAATTCGTCACAATACGACCACGGTCGTACTGTATGACAAAGTATGAAATGAGGAGAAGGGTTGCAGAGGACAGGAACATTCAAACAGGGCTTGAGAACACGCACATCGAGACATCATGCAGATCAATGATTGTACCACAGGCAGTTTCTTGGCTCATTTACACGACATGAAAGAAGACGCATACAGCGTCTACGATAGAGGTTAGCGGGTGAGCTGAGATACTGGTCTGGAATATACATCTGGAGACATTAAGGGTTTTGGTGAACTGGATTCCAATTCCGATCCACAGACCCGTTTCTCAAAGCAAGGCTGTATGGGCCCAATGTGTGACCTAACGTTAAAAAAAGGTGCCACATCTGTGATTAAATGGCATTTCTATCAATGAATGTTTAAACACTTCAGCCCAAAACAAGCAACAGAATCTCCTATAATAATGCTGAAATTGAGAACGTTGCACTTTGAACAGAAGATGCAGTTGGACCTTTTGAAGAATCTAATGAAGAGTTAAGGTCTGCGAGTCATTGTTATACGATTGTCATCAAATCCATGCTGGTGTGTGTTAACGCTTCACTCCACGGACATTAAGATGTAGTGAAAGAGCAGCGTGAAGAGAAAACCATAAAGAAAGGTCATCTTCTGGAGCCCAAAAGGTATGATTTTTTACCTCCGTCTAAACATTCACTTCAGCAGACCATAATAATACCCATGCCAGACTCCACACATTTGAGGATAATTCATTGCTGTCGAGTGGAAACCTTGTATGTCCAAAACCATTCCTTCCTTATCATTTTAGAACAATATAAAATAGCCAACCAACACCTTGCGATGCAAGACACTGGGAGCTTGTAGATGGTCTGTTTTCACTACTTTTGCTTCACACTCCTGTATGATGAAGTAGTGAATTAACAAAAACAAAGAAAACATTTTTTTTAAAGTTGAAATTTGGATATACAAGGTTTATGCCTGACGATATCCAAACCAATAACAACAAAAACAAAGGCTTGCTCGGGACAAAAGTGTTCCGACAATGCAACAAAGTTTTCCTTGAAAAATATATTTTTCTGGTCATCACAAGACAGCACAAAAAACAGAACAGATTTTCTTTTTTTTTTTTTTACAAAAGAGATTGTTGATACAAGCATAAAGGCAATAAGAATGAGTGCCACCTCAATGTAGACCGATGGTCCTAGCTGAGCATTTCTGTCTCTTCCTGCTTCCCATTCGTGAAACAAAGGCCTCAAAGTTCACATGCGGACTTGACCAGGAGGACATGGAGGGCAACTTGCCGTTGGATTGTAAAAACCTGCGATTTGGCACAAAAGTCCTTCAAAAAAAGATCGGATTGACCTGTTGCAACAGTTACGCATACATATTTCTTGACACAAAGTACAGGGAATACCCTGGCTGGATATGCTCTGCGTTTTTGACTGATCTGTCGGATAAGATTGTCACTGTGTAAGTTTTGGAGTGATATATTTCTTTTTTGTAGAAAAATATGAGGCATATTACAAAAAAAGACGGAATGAAATAAAAGTACTGCAAGAATTCAATGGATAGATTTACAATGATTTTTTTTTCCTTTCTTCTATATAGCTTATAAATATGTTATCTACACAATATGTGGTATAAAAATACTATAGCATTTGTAGTGGGCACTGGATTTTCCTTTGTGTATTCTCAAAAAACGACAACGGGAAAAGAAATTATATGAAGTTGTATAAATGGTCAGGCACGAGAACTTGTCCTTGGTGGGGGGTCACTACCCCGATTAAGAGAGTGTGTGTGTGTGTGTGTGGGGTGGGGGGGCAGTTAAAAGAAGCCTAAAAACATGGTTGTGAGGATTAAAAGCAATGAGCAGACCTCTGTAACACATGTGCTTTGGGTTGAGGTTCACCCATACAGGGTTGTCAACAGTTGCAGTCAGGCATTAATTCATAAACAAAATAAAAAAAAGTATCTTGAAATCATGACAAAAAGAGGAAAAAAGATAGCATCATGTCTACTTTGTGCACCAGTGGTTCTCAAACTTTTTCCATGTCAAGGACCCCCAAATTAAAATGTATTTGGCCGCAGATCCCCTTCTGAAATATTTTGTGCCAGCCAGGGGCCCCAGAAGAGTTAAAAAGAAAAAACTAAATTTCAACAAAAGAAAATAGTAGATGTATAAGCTTTTGAATAGCCATTAAAAAAAAGATTGTGATGCTATTACCCCAATCTGAGAACCACTGTTGTACACAGTAAAATCCCCAGTGTTCATTTATCCATTTGTATCTCAGACCGTGTACATAATGTGCACAACCAAACCTGCACTCTGGAGTTTACCACTCAGGATTATAATGTGTATGTGGATTGTGAATTGAAGATGTGAGCCCCATTGCATTGCACTGATCCCCATCACGGCCTGTCCACAATACAGAACGCCTTTAGAGCTGTCTTCCACGTATTTCTATGGTAAAAAAACACCTCTTCCCAGCGTCCGAGGATCGCTCTTCATCGCCGCCGACGCTTGTCCGTTAATTTTGGCGTGGCGCCCTGGGCACTTTGAGCAGGAAACGAACTTTTGGAAAGGAGCGCAGGTCATTTGATCCTCCTGATTGTATGAGATAACCCGATAATAATCGAGTCGTTACCATTATGAGAGGTCCATGTGTTGATTTTGACACAACATTTAGATTTAGTTTTAGTCTTGTCTTTTGAAAATATTTTTTTTTAGTTTGTCATATTTTTGATGCATGCTGAAAATAGTCGATCTACAAGCTCACAACGCATCGCACGCAACCAAATATAAAATCATCTCCACTAGTCCCTCCCTAACATTTTAGTCTAGTATTTATTTGATGACGAAATTGTCAGTATGTTTAGTCATAGTTTTAGTCACTATGGCTTAGTTTTTATTTAGTTTTGGTCAGTGAAAAACACTAGTTCATCATAGTTTTAGACAAAATCAACACTGGCTGGAAACGTGCTAGCCATTTGATCCTCCTGATTTTATGCGACAACCCGATAATTTACAACCCAACGTTGCGAGTCGTTACTACAACCATGAGAAGTCCATGTTTGTTTGAACAGTGAGCACCTCAATGGTTGATAGGTTGGATCACGCTCTGTGTGTGTGTGTGTGTGTGTGTGTGTGTGTGTGTGTGTGTGTGTGTGTGTGTGTGTGTGTGTGTGTGTGTGTGTGTGTGTGTGTGCGCGTGTGTGTGTGTGTGTGCGCGCACACGTGCTAAGGACATGATATCCAAAGTGCTCCTCAGCTCTAAAAGCGTTCTCCAGTGGCACGTTCGTCTACCGTAGCTTGCCGTCTTTCAGTGAGACCCAAGCAAACAGCAAATGATGCTGATGATGTGCATGTGCAGGCTGCTAACTTTAACCCATTTAGGCCTGACATCGAAATAAAAAAAACGTTCGCTCTGAAAGAATATATACCTATTCAAAGATTTGTGCCGCATTTTTACGATTTTTCAAAAATAGCAGACCTACAAGTTCATAGCGCGCCACTCGTTGGCGCGCTATGAGCTTGTAGATCTGCTATTTTTCAATAGCTAAAGTATAACAGAATGCTTGAAACACCAAAAGGGGTTCCCGCCCAAAATGGGTTAAGTAGCCAGGGGGACCACGACAGGTGAAGGGCAGTGACAACATGGCCTCACATAAATATGTGCCGTTGCGTTATTGCTTCAGGTGAGAGACACTGCCGTATTGGGTCTGTGACCACCAGCGGAAAGAGGCCCACATCTACAGTTCAAGAGTAAAAAACAAAAAAAGGATACAGACAGGATAGTAGCAAACGCATTTGTAAATGAAAAAGGAGGTATAACATGATAAAAAAGAGCCAGTACCACATTCTTCGCCACTTAAAAACAGCCACTCCTAACCCAATTTATGGGTGGGGGGGGGGCCATAGAAATGATGAGTGCTCCAGTGCTGACAAAATGGCTGCCCCCAAGCCGAGGAGGAGCTCAATGGCGCAGCGCCTCAGAATGACATCCAGGGGGAGCTCCTCTCCTTCCCATCCCAATCCCTTAGTGCTGTGGTTTTCAAACCTTTTAATTTGAGGGTACAAATGGAACCATTAAAGGTTTCATTTGTAGGCTCTCTCAGAGTTACAGACCTGCTAGGGTCCATTTGGAAACCCCCTCAAGGAACCCTGAGGGTCCCCAGACCCCACTTTGAGAAGCACTGTCGTAGTGTTGAGTTAATGCTAGTACATCTCATTATTTGGCATCAGATTATGTCTTGTGTTCGTGTGCTTTTAGTGTGTCCTTCAGCCTGGTGAGGGAAAGTCATATTCTCATCTCATGGAGTTTCTTTTTTTTGTCTTCTTTGTCTTCTTTTTAAGGCAACTTATCACGTTTGATGATTTTAATTAAAACTTTTTCTTAAAAAAAAAAGATAGATAAGAAAAATGTACAAATTTCAATAATACAAACCTCTATGGCATTATCGTCAGTAAACGCTGTATAGAAAATATATAAATATGCTTTTTCTTCTCTTCTTTTCAATGTACAAGTGTTCTGCTGCAGCTACGTCGATAGCTCTGATTTCATTTTATTCTTTCCATAAATTTGTGTTTTTATTTTCTCTCCCTCTGTAACTGTACAGGATGCTGGACCCGCTTCAAAATGTCCACCTCTCTCCTCCATACTTTATATACGTCTCTCTTTCCCCATTACAAAAAAAAATCATTATGCACAATTGGTATTTACAGTGAAGGGGAAGGGTGGTGAGGAGCGGAGCCGTTTGCGGGTGGGGGCACCTAAACATCGTAGGCACCTCAAAGTTACATTTGCTATTCTTTTCCAAAATGTAGGAGAGAGAAAAAGAATAAATGTATGGCTTGGAAAATGGTCTGAATTTATATAAATTATACATGATTTGAACATGCTTGGTACAATAATATCAGAGTTAAATGTACCCTTCAAAAGTACTTGCGTATGCCCATAGTGACTGGCTAGCAACAGGTTTTGTAGCAATTGTATGTGTACTTTATATTACTTGTCATTTAAGGCCCAATAATAGTCGCTACAAATTGCTACAAAACCTGTATGTGTATATCCAATCATTTTGGGCAAAAACTGTGCATGTTCAAATCATGGATATGACTTCAGACCATTTTCCAAATATTTCCCTCCCCTTTTTAATAAACAAGCGAATTTGATGTGCCCACAATGTTTAGACACCCCACTCTTCCCGGGGTATCCCGGGGAGGGGGGCCAGGCTCACGAGGAGTCCGTACATGGCGAGGGGGGCGGCGGGTAGAGGTGGTGCGAGTAGCTGCGCTCCGTGAAGGGCGAGGGGGGACAGCTCTCGCAGTTCTCCTCGGCCGACAAGTACTGGCTCCGCGGCGTGGGGGGCGGCGGGAAAGGCTCCGAGTCGTAGTTGAGGTCGCTGGTGTAGCCCGCCTTGGCCACGCCGTTGGCCGAGGCGGCTCCCGCAGCGGCGGCGCCGGACTTGGGCGGCCCGGCGCGGCGCCCCGGCGTGTAGTCGCTGTCGCACACGTCCGTGCTGCATGGCGTGGTGGGCGGGGCGAAGTGTCGGTACGTGTAGGGCCTGTAGCTGTAGGAGTTGGAGAGAGAAACAAGAAGTCAGTGTCTCTACGTATAGGCTGTAGGGTCTGTAGCTGTAGGAGTTGGAGAGAGAAACAAGAAGTCAGTGTCTCTACGTATAGGCTGTAGGGTCTGTAGCTGTAGGAGTTGGAGAGAGAAACAAGAAGTCAGTGTCTCTACATATAGGCTGTAGGGTCTGTAGCTGTAGGAGTTGGAGAGAGAGACTAGGGAAGAAGTCAGTGTCTCTTCGTATAGGCTGTAGGGTCTGTAGCTGTAGGAGTTGGAGAGAGAGACTAGGGAAGAAGTCAGTGTCTCTTCGTATAGGCTGTAGGGTCTGTAGCTGTAGGAGTTGGAGAGAGAGACTAGGGAAGAAGTCAGTGTCTCTACGTATAGGCTGTAGGGTCTGTAGCTGTAGGAGTTGGAGAGAGAAACAAGAAGTCAGTGTCTCTACGTATAGGCTGTAGGGTCTGTAGCTGTAGGAGTTGGAAAGAGAGACTAGGGAAGGATTCAGTGTCTCTACGTATAGGCTGTAGGGTCTGTAGCTGTAGGAGTTGGAGAGAGAGACTAGGGAAGAAGTCAGTGTCTCTACGTATAGGCTGTAGGGTCTGTAGCTGTAGGAGAGAGAGACTAGGGAAGAAGTCAGTGTCTCTACGTATAGGCTGTAGGGTCTGTAGCTGTAGGAGTTGGAGAGAGAAACAAGAAGTCAGTGTCTCTACGTATAGGCTGTAGGGCCTGTAGCTGTAGGAGTTGGAGAGAGAAACAAGAAGTCAGTGTCTCTACGTATAGGCTGTAGGGTCTGTAGCTGTAGGAGTTGGAAAGAGAGACTAGGGAAGAAGTCAGTGTCTCTACGTATAGGCTGTAGGGCCTGTAGCTGTAGGAGTTGGAGAGAGAAACAAGAAGTCAGTGTCTCTACGTATAGGCTGTAGGGCCTGTAGCTGTAGGAGTTGGAGAGAGAAACAAGAAGTCAGTGTCTCTACGTATAGGCTGTAGGGTCTGTAGCTGTAGGAGTTGGAAAGAGAGACTAGGGAAGAAGTCAGTGTCTCTACGTATAGGCTGTAGGGTCTGTAGCTGTAGGAGTTGGAGAGAGAGACTAGGGAAGAAGTCAGTGTCTCTACGTATAGGCTGTAGGGTCTGTAGCTGTAGGAGAGAGAGACTAGGGAAGAAGTCAGTGTCTCTACGTATAGGCTGTAGGGTCTGTAGCTGTAGGAGTTGGAGAGAGAAACAAGAAGTCAGTGTCTCTACGTATAGGCTGTAGGGCCTGTAGCTGTAGGAGTTGGAGAGAGAAACAAGAAGTCAGTGTCTCTACGTATAGGCTGTAGGGTCTGTAGCTGTAGGAGTTGGAGAGAGAAACAAGAAGTCAGTGTCTCTACGTATAGGCTGTAGGGTCTGTAGCTGTAGGAGTTGGAGAGAGAAACAAGAAGTCAGTGTCTCTACGTATAGGCTGTAGGGCCTGTAGCTGTAGGAGTTGGAGAGAGAGACTAGGGAAGAAGTCAGTGTCTCTACGTATAGGGCAGTGGTTCCCAAACCTTTTCATGTCAAGAACCCCCAAATTGACACCAATTAGCCCACGGACCCCCATTTGAAAATATATGCCAGGGTCTTCCATAAAAGAATTTTTTTACGGCTCTAGCAGTGATTCTCAACCATTTTAATTTCAAGGACCCTCACTTTGATATGCAATAGGCTACGGACCCCCATGTAATGGCATTTCTATCTCTGAGACCCCAATTTGTATTGTAAAATCAATGTTAATTTAACTCTGAGAGTGTACAAATGGAACCGTTCCATTTGTACACTCATTTGACGCTGACAGACCCCACTTTGGGAACCAATGGTGTAGGGCCTGTAGCTGTAGGAGTTGGAGAGAGACGAGGGAAGAAGTCAACGTCCGTTAGATCAGTGGTTATCTTATATGGCATTTGAGTCATGGACCACCATTTGATGAGATTTAGCCTCTCGGACTGAGGGAACGCACCCAACAGCCCCCCGCGTCCCAACTGGCAGCACAGTGACGGATGCGCTGGTATGGCCATGCCAAAAGACTCCCCCCTGAACACCCCACTCACGCTATCCTCCACTTTGATCCAAACTCTGCTGGCTGGAAACGCCCCCGTGGAGCTCCCCGCACCCGATGGATAGATGCCGTCACCAGAGACTTACACCAACTGGGCTTGTCGCTGACAGAAGCTGAGCCCCTAGCACTGGACCGACCCAAATGGATTGGTGAAACTGATTGGCTCTATGCATGGCGACGCCTCCGCCGCCAAGCAAGAGACCTGATGATGTCCGATGATCTCGGACCCAAAACATCAATTCAAAATAACAATTCTTCTACATTCTCTAATTGTGTAGACGTCTTGTAAATTAAGTAATGGAGATGTTTAACAATAATGTAACATTTGGTTTAATTTTACACTCTCAAGAGTTAAAGACCTATAAGGGTCAATTTGGTTGCCCACTCTCCGTCATTTAGCTGGGGACCACCTGGAACCCCCTCAAGGACCACTGGTGGTCCGCGGACCACTGGTTGAAAACCACTGCGCTTGATCGTTGTACAAATAACTGCCGAATGATTAACCAGTGATTTGCACTTTTGCCGCCGAACATCGGAACATAATGAATAAAAGTTTTTTGTCCTTCTTATGTAAATAAAACATTTTGATCATGGATGAAAAGCGACACGACGCGGTACAAATGCTCACCACATTCTGTGTGTGTGTCACTGAAGCCAGTGCCGTTTCAAAATGCACGGGGAAAAGAGTAAACAAAAGGAAAGCGAAATCTCTTTGAAAGCCGGGCCCCTGAGTGCAGAAAAAAGGGGGTTGTTATAAGTGCTAGCATGTGCCTGAGGAATTCCTGCCATCTCTAGCAGGGCAGCACACTGCAATCCTGCAAGGTTTCATTACATTTCCACGAAAGTCAAAGATTTCACTGGTATGTAACACTCAATGGTTTCCTTATTGATTTCAGGTTGACGCCTGCGAGGCTGTGACAACCGGTCAGAGAGCTTGGCCAAGTTCAGACTTTCAAGTGGAGATGGTCCAAGTAATCAACATGGTTGAGCTTTGGATAAATGATCACGATAATAATAATAATAATAATAATGACATTTCAATGTGGCTTTGTTTAATGCGTGAGATGTTTTCTAGTGTTGATAAATGGACAGAGAGCTAATTTTGTTAACTGTCCTTTGGATTGAGGTGACACTCGCACGTCACCACAGTATGAGCAGGATAAAAGCAACATTATCGTCGCTGTTCCTTTTTTCAGCAAATGTAAAACAAAGAACCTGGGGGGGGGGGGGGGGGGGGGTGCAGATGTAACAGGTGCAGATAGAAATGCGTGGGGAGTGTTGTGCAGGAATGAAGACATGTAGTTAATTAAAAAGAACATTTTATCTGGAGCCACAGTCACACTCCCTTTTAACAGATTTACGGTAAACAAGCTCTTTCAATGAATGACCTGAGCTCAAGGTCTTTTCTTAGATATGAAGAGAAACAATGTGAAACAACACGACAGATCTGCAAGCTCACATTGAGGCAAAATCTTGAATTAATTACTATCCGTGTGTGTGTGTGTGTGTGTGTGTGTGTGTGTGTGTGTGTGTGTGTGTGTGTGTGTGTGTGTGCATGCGTGCAGGTGTGTGTGTGTCTACCAGGACATACCTGTAGGAGTGGTGTGTGGAGGGACTGTTGGAGGAGTAGCCCAACTCCATGGTGTACTGGGAGCGCACCGTGGCCGGTGAGGGTGGCGGGTTCAGGATCTGGGAGGAGAAACCAAAACGGAACAAACACCTTTTAGCTTTCATGTGGACACATCCTCAATGCATCTCCAATTTTTCTCTTCAGTCACTCTCTAGGATTCTAGAATATCATCAAAAATGTCCACAAATAAAACAAAGAAAAAGGACATGAATCTTCCACAGCTAAGCAAAAATCAATACTTTCATATTTTTTCTAATTTTTATTGCAAAAAAATAAAGTTTCTCTTTAGCTGTACAGTCAAATCATTACAGAAACATGTTTTCAATATTACGCCCAAATATCCATTACCATAACATGACCGTCAAATAAAATATTATATTAGTTTTTTTCTCTCTCTGCAGAAGTGAGATCTATTATTCCTTTTATGCGACAGTACAACCAACTGTATTCGTGCTAGCTCTGGTTTCTTGAAACGGCATAATTGAAACAGAGGCAATTAACTGGTTAAAGTACAGGCTGGCACAGACAGGACCCTTTCCACCAGTTTCACACGCTCTCGCAGCCTCTGCTTTCCTCACTGGGGAAAGAAAGGCCTGGGATTTCACACAAACACATATGGCTGTGTGTGGTTTTTACATGTTACGGCGCCCCCCCCCCCCCCCCCCCCTCCCCTCCATTGGTAAAGTCGCCCAAATCTGGGCCAATTAATAGCGGAGGTAGACCATCGTGAAAAAAAACGGGCCAAACTGGGCCAAAAAAAAAGCTGTATTTTGAAATGATGCTTGGAAGAAGTGACTCAAATAGAGGTAACATTTTCCACATGGCGGAGGGCGTGACTCAGGGCTGGGATGCTGTACTTTGTGTACCCTAAGGCAGAGGTTCTCAAAGTGGGACCCCCCAGGGGTCCTTGAGAGAGGGGGTGTGGGAGGGTGACCTGATCCAGAAAAGGTTGGTAACCGCTGTACGTTTTAATTTAAAGAACTAGAGGTGCTCGTGGGGCCTCTACAGCGGTGCCCGTTCGGCACTGGCCGACTTTAAACGATGCAAGTTGGAAATGCATGCCCCACCCAGCTATTATGCGTTTGAGCCTCTACAGCGGTTCCTGTTGGGCACTGGCCTACTTGGAACGATGCAAGTTGGAAATGCCCGATATTGACGTCAGACGTCACAAGTTACCGGTACATTTATATTGGGGTTGTGCTCAATTATTCCTTTTAATTTAGAACACCAATGGTCTTTGTCCTTGCTCGCAAAATAGACATTGTGCAGTGCAGTAATGTGCAGGTTCCACTGGGAAAACTGTCACAAACTAGGAATCAGCATGAGCAGATAGTGTCATGACATGTACTTACTGACTGAATACTTATTTTAAACCAAGTACTCCAGAACTTTAACTCAAGTGTAAATTTGACTGAGCAACTGTACTCAACTGGGGTTGAGTACTTTGTCCACCCCTGTGTGGTGTGCTAGGTTCATGGTTTACCTGGTATCTTACAGTTTCATTATAGAGCGTCGCCGACGAGCGGCTCGGAAGAGATTTTCCAATTAATTTTTCCCATAAGACCTGTAAGCCTCAGACAAAGCCAACTCGGGTGGTGACAACTTGTGACAATAAACAGAAAAAATTGGGCCGAACAAATAATTAGAAGAAAAAAAGGGCAGGGTACAACACTTTTTATGTTGTCTTTCTTTCTAGTATATTGTTTAGACTGGTACTAGGTTCCTCGCTTACTTGTGATCCTAATGTCGTGAGGCACTACACCAGGGGTCGTATTGTATATACGAAATATTGTATGAACTATATAATAACCTGATATAAAAGTTAATAAATAAAGATGTGTGTGGTGTAACGGCACACTGTGTGTGTAATCAAATATAACAGGTGCAGATAGAAATGCATGCGTTGTGCAGGAATTAAGTAAGTAGCCTTGCCGAGCCATGAGGCCCACAGGGCAGGAGCCTATCTCCTGTTTCTGTAGCGTGAGGCAGCTTGATGTACAAGTACACCCCCTGGACATGACGCTAGTATGTCGCAGGGATTTACCCCCAATCCAACCCGTGATGCTGAGTGTCATGCAGGGAGGCACTGGGTCCCATTTTTTGGGAGTCTTTGGTATGACCCGGCCGGGGATCGAACCCCAACCTCCCAGTCTCAGGGCAGACACTCTAACCACAAGGCCACTGAGCTGGTGTGTGTAATCAGATGTAACAGGTGCAGATAGAAATGCGTGGGGAGCGTTGTGCAGGAATGAAGACATGTAGTTAATTAAAAGTTAAAAAGAGAACATTTTATCTGGAGCCAGACAGTCACACTCCCCTTTCAAACAGAGATATAAACAAGCTCTTTCAATGAATGACCTGAGCTCAAGGTCTTTACTTAGATAGGAAGAGAAACAATGTGAAACAACACATGCCTGTCAGTCAACATGGATAAAAAACATTCTTCAGGTGGGGGTAGATTTCTCTATTTGGACATTATAGCCTGAACGTGGGACAGTCAGATATTACATAGTATTTACAACACACTGTAATATGCAGGGCAAATGGTAAATAGTGTATTTCGACATCAAGGCTTGGATGACAAACAACTTTCTGCAACTTAATGAATCCAAAACTGAAGTCCTACTATTTGGCCCACCATCTGACGTTTAGAACTTAGCCTTGGCCCCTTACGTCCCAATATCACAGCGAGAAACCTGGGTGTCACTCTGGATTCTGACCTCTCCCTCGAGGGTCTTCATTTTACCACCTTCGAAACATAGCCAAAATCAAACCCTTTCTTTCCCGTCCCGACCTCACAAAAGTTATCCACGCATTAATTTACTCCCGTGTCGACTACTGTAATTCCCTATACTCCTGCCTCTCAAAGAAATCCATCAACCGGTTCATTCAGAATGCTGCAGCTCGCCTCCTAACAGACTCCAGAAAATTCGACCACATTACCCCTATTCTGGCCTCCCTACATTGGCTGCCTGTTTCTTACAGAATTGATTTTAAAATACTCTTATTCACGTTCAAAGCTAGGTCCGGCCTTGCTCCATCATACTTATCTGACCTACTCGACCCTTACGAGCCAGCTCGTGTACTAAGATAATCCGGAACGGCCCTTCTGACCATAAAATCAGGCTGCAAAAAAAACTGTAGGCGACCGGGCATTTGCGATCCGGGCACCGTCACTCTGGAACGCCCTGCCCCTGGAGATCAGGCTTGCCGAGTCTGTGTCGCATTTTAAATCGCTCCTAAAGACTCATTTTTACAGAGCTGCATTTAGCCCACCGCCCATGTGATTTCCATTTTTTTTTTAAATTTGTATCTTCTGTTATGTTCTATCGACAAATCTCTTCTCTTATATTCTATGCCTTTTTGATCCATGTTTTTCTCTATATATATATATTTCTGTTAAGCACTTTGTGACTTGTTTTTAAAAGGTGCTATATAAATAAAGCTTTATTTATTTATCATTATTTATATAGCGCCTTTATTCAAGGCGCTTTACGCAGATTGTGCATTACATTCACACACACATTCATACACCGATGGCAGAGGAAACCATGCAAGGCACCAACCTACTCATGGGGAGAAGTTAGGGGTGCGCCGTCTTGCTCAATGACACTTCCGACACCAACACTGGGGGAGCCCGTGTTCGAACTGTGGCCGCTCTACCCCTGAGCCACTGCCATCCCTCAGGCCCCGATATCATCATGGGCCCCTGCCGCCCATAGTGCCTATGACTGCACTACACTGTGCTCTCGCTGCATTCTACTGTATGAATTTGATTGTTTACCTTGCTTATTGTAAGTGACTCTGGTTAAGAGTGTGAGCTGTGCTAAACGTCCACATTGTAAATGTGCTTCTCACCGGCAGTGTTGCCCAGAATTTGCGAGAGAAACAAGCAACCAGGTCTATGAAAACGAGCCCAAAAGAAGCAACTACTAGGCCGCACGCACGCACGCGCACGCACACACGCACACACGCACACACACGCACGCACGCACGCGCGCGCATTCTCGTTCTCTTCTGGGGGCGCTGGCTTGGCACAAAAGAAGTTTGAAAACCATTGGCCTACATTGTAAATCACCTCCCTGTCGGGTGGAAACCCTGTATGTCCAAAACTGTTTCTTTTCAGGATTCAAATGAAAAAGCATCACAAGTTGCAGATCTACAAGCTACATGCTTTTGTGTGAATAAATAAAACATGTGAACTGAGCGGTGCAGAGAATGTGTGTGCTGGCTAAACAGACAGACATACATACACACATAGGGTCAAATTCACAACGGAAATATACGACCAGGTGTAAATGAAGACTACAGTCCTTTGGATTACTATCATATCCCTGTTGTATAGGCTATATCTGAATCATGCCTATATGGGGAATTAATTTGTTCTGGACGTAGCTTAATTGGATCGGATCACCAGCGGATTTTGACTTTGTCTTGAACAGATCTTCAAGCAAACAGCGCGAGTTATATAATTATAAACGAAACGGACGGAACCAGGTGGGGAAGCACCTGTCAACTTGCCAACTTATTTTGGCATGATTGCTTCACTCCTTGCTCAATGTCAGAATGTTACTTAACTGATGTTTTAAGTTACTTTCACGATAATGAGAAAGGAGTTAATTTGTATAGTTCAACCACACAACCAAATGCAACCAATGCTTTTTTTTTCGTTCTTTTTTTCCATGTGATCAATATACATTATTATAAATTAATACCACAATGCAAATATAGGCAGATAGGTGCTCATGCAGCAAAGGCAATAGTCTATTTAAATCATTAGGCCTATGTGAAACTTTAATTGGCTGAGTCTCTGTCAACATGCTGATCAGCAACCTAATAAGTCAACTCTGAATGCAACTATAGCCTACAAAATAAATACAAATACAAACCAGTGGAATTTGCATCAGCATATAACATAAGCTAAGCAGTTGACACATTTTCTTCTTTTATGTATGTGTGTGTTGACAAATGCTGGTCACATATCTGTTTTGAGGTTTGGGGACTATTAATTGATTCAGCATGAATCTATATAAATACACGCATGCCTTGATCACGGGTACACTACCCTCTGAGCTAACTTGGATCTGAGCAGATTTTACGACCAACGTCCGCCAACGCCACGCCAAGTTCAAGTTCATGAATTCCACACGTAACGTGGCAATCCTCGTAAATGTCCGTACGCTTACGATATGAGCGTAAACGCCGTTGTGAATTTGGCCCATAGAGACACACGGCCACGCTGCTCAACAGTGCCACTTTAGGTCACCCAGCGGTATTGCAGCTGTCACTACTCAGACATACATGGAGACATACATACATACATACATACATACATAGGGACACACGGCTGTTCATCGGAGCGCTTGGGCACCGCTCAAAAACAAAACAAATACATTAAATCAACCCATTTAGACATGAGAACAGATTCTACAAATGTCTTCTAAATCATGAAACTTTTCTGAAAAAACTGTTTCTATGTCAGTGGTTCTCAAACTATTTCATGTGAAGGCACCCCAAATTTATATGTAATTTGGCCACGACCCCAATCTGAAAATATGTTGTTCCAGGGACCCCCAAGAAGCAAAGATGTGAGTAAAAAAAACGTTCGCTCTGAAAGAATATACATAGATTTGCGCAACATTTTCACGATTTTTCAAAAATAGCAGATCTACAAGCTCGTAGCGCGGCACTCGGATCTGCTATTTTTCAATAGCTAAAGTATAACATAATGCTTTAAAACACCAAAAGCCCAGAATGGGCTAAGAGTTAGAATGTGGAGATAAAGTGGTTTCCTCACCGGGGGGAAGTAGGTGCCCTTGGTGCTGGACGAGCTGCTGGACGACGCCCCGGTCACGTGGGCGCGGTCGTACGGCGGGCCGCTGCTCCCGCCCATGATGCTGAGGGAGCCAATCACAGACTTCCCTCTGGACATGCCTGCAATGTTGATTTTTGGCAGTACATTTAGATTTTTAGTTTAGTGATAGTCATATTGTAGTCATCTGAAACGTCTAGTTTTAGTCGAGTAAATGGCATGGGATTTTAGTCGACTAAATCTACAGTGTTTTTGTAGACAAAAATGCATTTTTGCGGGCTTTGATGCCGTCGTAATGGATGATTTTACGCTTGCTGAAAATAGCCGATCTACAAGATCGGCTATTTTCAGCAAGCGTAAAATCATCCCCCAGAGTGGCCCTCCTCAGAGTAACTACAGGGGGTCCCGCCAATCTTTGTGTGATGGGGAAGATTAGTCGAAAATAGCAGATCTGGTGTAGAGGGAAATGGGGCAGACCAAGTATAGAGCCTATATAGACTATATCGAGAGTTTAAAAGGTTAACTATCTGAAAATATAAATTAGCACGAATCCAACATATTATTAGACAAGATGTATTGTATGTCAAACAAGTCTATGAACCTATCTATGTAAACTATGATTAAAAAAGAAATCTGCAACACAATTTTATACAATTATACTAGATATGCTTCATCTGTACCTCGGCTAGGGGGTCGTTGGTCTGAAACACATTAAAGACCCCTGCCCTAATGAGACCTAAAGAAACCAATGCGCCGGGAGCCTCCATGCACTGTGCCCGCCCCATCCTACTGTACCTGGCAGCGACCCGGACAGGGAGCTGGGGTGAGGGACGTAGCCCAGAGGGACGGAGGACGGGCCGTGGACCACGAAGTCGTTGGTGACCGTCTCCCCGTCGTCCTTCATCTGCGGACACAGCACCCGCTGGCACACGAAGTAGACGGCGCCCACCACGAACAGCGCCATGACCACGCCCACGATGGAGCCGATGGTGTTGGAGGGCGGAGGAGGCGGCTCCGTGGGATCTAGGAGGGGGGAGGGGAGGCAAAAATCCCAATAAATACTTAATTTATGGCGAAGAGACTTGGTGTAGAAGGAAACGAGGGCAGGCCAAATACGGAGTCAACTCATGTCTGTTTTACTAAGTATAGAAGGTTTCATTGGTTATGCCCTATATCAGGGCTACTCAACTTAATGGAGATAAATGGAGCCTGGATGTAAAGATCCCATAGCTGGTGGGGACTGAGGTGTTGCATAGCAACCGGAGCAATGCTAAAAGGTAAATTGACGGTCGCCACTTTCATATATGGAATATACGGGGGTTACGAACATATACGTAGTTGGCACCTGCCGTACCCTAGTGGGGGGTCCGAATATGTTCGTAGATGCTGCAAAAAGAATTAAGATGGCTCAGGGGCCACTCAGAAAATTCCAAAAGTCCATGGGCTGCAAGTTAAAAATGTCAGTGTTATTTTTAAATATTATTCCCTTTGTGACACTTACAGCAGCCAATCTCGTCAGAGTTGTCGGTACAGTCCATGTTGTGGTCACACTTCTTGTGCTTCCCGATGCACTGGCCATTGGAGCAGCTGAACTGGTCAGGAGGGCAGCGCACTGGGAGAAAAATAGTTAAAAGGTAGGGTTGAAGAATTTTCATTGCTGTTGTATCCTACTGGCTCACCCGTCCGTGAGGAGCCCCCCACCCAACACTCCCAAATGGAATTTGGTTCCATTTGTACACTCTCGGGCCTCTTTCAGATGGCGACGGTCTCCAGATAAAACGGCAAAGTCCCGTTGCGTTCTAATTTTTTATTGACCCTTTACACGAGAACGAACACTTCATGAAAAAGCGATAATGTCGCTAGGTGGCGGTAACAGGCTGCCAGATAGACCAGTCACCTACGTACAAGAAGAAGAACCAGAACCCCTTCACGCTTCCAGACCACAACGGAGTTGTGGCCGTCTCTGCCTGCTTTCTATAGAGTGCATAGAGCTCATTGTGTTCATAATAGATAGACGCTCGACTCTGTGGTGGTGGGAAGCTGCTTTAACACTGTGCCTCCCGCTAAAAAATCTTTTATCAAACTAAACTACATTGAAAATTTAAAAAAAAGTCAAAACAAAATGATAAAATAAAAACTAACGACAACAATGTAAAAACTGCAATAACACGGGTTCTGTTCTTCATGGCAGTTGTTCTAATGCAGTGGTTTTCAACCAGTGGTACAGGGACCACCAGTGGGCCTTGAGGGGGTTCCAGTTGGTCCCCAGCTAAATGATGGAAGAGTTGGTAACCAAATGGGCCCTTATACTGTAGATCATTAACTCTTGAGAGCGTCAAATGAAACTACGCTCTCAAGTAAAATTATTGTTAATCATCTGCCTTAATTAATTTACAAGAAGTCTACATTTCTACTACTTTAGAGAGAATGTAGAATACATTTTATTTTAATCAACGTTTGCCTGTTATCTCTCCTATGGTACCAAGTTCAGTACAGCATGGAATTGTGGAGAAAATCGTATCCAACTTCAACAAAAAGTTTTGGGTCTGAGAGGCTAAATGTCATCAAATGGTGGTCCGTGGCTCAAATGCCGAATAAATAATGGGCCTTGATATGAAAAGGGTTGAAAACCACTAATGTCTAATGTCCTAATGTCCTAATGTCCAAACAGGAATAACTCGGGTTCCTTCTCACCTTCACATTTGTTCTCGTCAGAGCGGTCCTGGCAGTTGTTCTCTCCGTTGCAGCGCAGACTCAGGTCCACACACTGCCTGCTGTCACACTGGAACTCCGTCTCGGAGCACACGGGGCAGTCCTCCTCGTCGCTGCTGTCGTCGCACTCGGGGTAGCCGTCGCATCGCCACGCCAGCGGGATGCAGTCCACCTCCCCGCTGGTGCACGAGAACTGCTCTGGGGAGCAGGTGGGGGGCTCTGAGAGAGAGAGAAAACTGGTTAGCAGGACAAACGTACTCGGACAGCTTCAAGAAACGCTAGCTAGAGGGCATGCAAGACCTACGCTGTAGACGCTATGGTTTTTTGGGGGGCAGAAGTTGCAGGATTTTGGCGGAAGCACCGCTCAAGGAAATTACGTTGATGCTTTACAAATCAGTTTACATTCTCCGTGAATGAAACAAGTGTTGTGATTGGTGGGGAAAATATAGTATCCGGGGGAAATACATCTGATGGATGTTCCGGACCGACACTTCCGCCGATAGCGTCTCTGCCTTATTGTGACCAGGCTTTTCTCTTTGCAGATGAGTACGACTGGGACCGAGGCTTGCTAGAGGGTAACTGTTGTAAGACAGGCAGGCGTGCAAGGTGTGCAGGCAAAGATCAGCTTTGGCAATGGATAAAAAAAGATCTGAGTGGTGATGTGACTTCATCCTGTTTTGTCGAATTGTTTTCTCTTATACCATTCGGAGACGCAATGTCTATAAACAATATTTTCAATTGTTTGGTAAGATATTAATTATATTACCCAGCCCTTGAGGCATGTTCTCTTATTTGATGCAGTGGGTGTTACTACATGGTCGTCACAAAATTCAATTCCCTCTACAGAAAAAAAAATCCCTCTAGAAAAAAGACATGTCGGTGGCCAACTGGGCCGCACGCATACCTCCACAGGAGAGCTCGTCCTGCAGCAGCACCAGGTGGACGGGGCAGGAACAGCGGGTGGTCCCGTCGCCCTTCACTATGCAGATGTGGGAGCAGCCTCCATTGTCCCAGGTGCATGGGTGTTTACCTGGAGACAAGGACATTTGGGTCAGCAAAAGAAACCCTGAATCTTATCTGCATAGCTCCCTAGCTGTTGATCCATTGTTATTACCTCCAAATATGCCAGACACGCAGATTTAAAATAGTATAGATGGGTCATAAGAGCCCAAAGTTCACAGTGGGGGGGCATACTGTACGTGTACTGTACATCAACCTGCCTCACGCTACAGAAACAGGAGATAGGCTCCTGATCTATGGGCCTCATTACACTGTAGACTTCTAGGAACACCAGTCAACAAAGTATATATAGGGTGTAAGTGGTGGGACATTCTAGATACCGTAGAAAGATTCTAATCTAGATGGATAGATGCAGGGCTATCCCAACGTATTCAAGACGTCGATCAAACTTACTGTATTCCCTCATGTCCAGCTCGCGCACGGCGTGGATGTCGCTCAGGTACGCGATGCGGGCCTGGATCTTGGTGCGGCCCTCCCGCGTGGTCTTGTCGATCCGCTCGATCATCTGCTGCTGCCGGTCGATCCAGTAGAGGTGGTTCCCGAAGACGGTGAGGCCGACTGGCTGCAGGATGTTGGAGTCCTCGATCACGATGCGGTTGGCCCCTGGTGTTGGAACCGGCACGGGGTCAGGGAGAACAACCACGGTGTGAAGTGAGGGGCGCTCTTATCATCGTACATCAATTTATGTTAGCCGACATTTGACATTGCTACATGCTACATAAGGTACATACAGTGAGGTGGTCCCTTATTGGCCAAGCACTCCCTCGAACATGTGATTGGTTAGCCGATTTGCTCGTTTACATATGACGTAAGTTTTCCCTTCAATGTCAATGGCGTTTAATGTTTTGATGTTTAATTTACGTCATATTTAGTGGAATTTTCAGCTCTTATGTTGCCTGTGATTGGTTGGCTGATTTGCTTGTTTATATATGACGTACATTTTCCCTTCAATGTCAATGGCGTTTAATGTTTTGATGTTTAATTTACATCATATTTAGCGGAATTCTGATGTCATTTCTCCGTTCATCGTCAATGGAAAAACTTGAGACGGGCGGGGACAAAATGTAGCGGACATTTGACCAGAATTCTCAGACCATGGTCAATGGCAAATCTTGAGACGTGTGGGGACAAAAGGTGTTTATAGAAGGGGTTAGTGCCACTTAAAAATAAGGCTCAGGGAGAGAGGCAACAGAAACAGGTGTCAAACTGACGGGGGTGGGGGTGAGAGGAGAGGTGGGGAAGTGATACGGTGAGATTGAACAATGTTAAAAATGAGATACTGTCAGGAATATAGATTTATTTTGTGGTTTCAGTTGAATTTCTAGATGCGTGGCTACTGACCATACAGGGTAGGCACCTGCAGCGCCACATAGCATGTTCTTACTTTTGAATTTTTATATCAAAGGCAAATTGCTGAGGACTCCCAGTAAACGCCCTGAAGGTCTACTGGGAGCCCCCGGACCCCACTTTGAGAACCATAGGGCTAGAGGAACAGTAATGTTTGTGAAATCGACTCCCACCCATGATGCACAAACATCTGCCCCAGGAGGTCCACAGAGGGCCTATTAGTTTGTGTTTATTATTGTAATATGGGGTAGTCAGGGGGTTTCAAGATTCAACCAGGTCAAAAAAATTGCAGAAATAGCAGCTCTATGCGATGCCTTGTGAGCTTGTAGATCTGCTATTTCTGAAGATTTGACAGACTAAAACGGTTTATGATTTTAGTCAAGTTTTAGTTATTTTATTATTATTATTATATATTTAATTTAACATGAATCATGAATCATAGTTTTGGTCATTGTTTGTTTCAGTTAAACTACGGCAGTGGGGTGGCTGAGGGGTAGAGTAGCCGGATGGGAACCACAAGGTTCCCAGTTTGATCCCGGGCTCCCCCAGTGTTAGTGTCGAAGTGTCCTTGAGCAAGACCCTGAACCCCTAATTGCTCCCGATGAGCAGGTTGGTGCATTGCATGGTTTCCTCTGCCATCGGTGTGTGAATGTGTGAATGTAAAACGCACAATCTATGTAAAGCGCCTTGGATAAAGGCACCATATAAATGCACTATTTACCATTTTTAACTACAATAACCCTGGTACGTGCCTCACACAACCTCTACCCTTCCCCCTCCTCTCTGTCACACAAGCAGAGAGGATCTTACAGATCTGTAGGATCTCTCCTCTAGCAGCTCTGACAGTGCAAGTCAGTCACTCAGAGTGTTTGCTTTGCAGCCCACGGCCGTCCCTCCCTTCTCTTCCCTTCCCCGTTTTTTCCCAAGGATCGCTGCAGATGGTTCGCATTCCTGTCAGCCTGTGTGGGGCACCAGAGAATGGCTGGAATGTGCTGAGCGCAGGGCTCCGAGCCAAAAGCTCTCCTCGCCAGGCACAATGCTCCCCCGTGTCCTTAAGGACTGCCGAGCCCCCCCACACCCCACACACTCGCCGTGGTGGTTCACACATTTGCTCCTCGCTTCTCTCCTTATAGTGTCAAACTCCCCCCCCCCCCCCCCCCCAAATGGGATTCATACTGCTGGCTAGACTTCCCCAAGGCTTCCCTGGGATCATGTGAAGTGGAACAGAATCTTGTTGAGTTGAGTTGCTGCCCTCAAGAGTTTGATAACCCCCCCCCCCCCCCCCCCCACCACCACCACACACATGCATTTCTGTGAGTGCGAGCGGCTGCAAACAAAACGCCAAATGATCTACGGCTCAATGATTAATCCCATGTTAATTATCAGTAATACACGATGCTGCGACATCGAGCAACACTGGCGGAACAAAAGGACGAGCACAGTCCCGTTTCACAGCTGCTTATCAGCATCAGCGTGCAGACAAGACTGTCCACATGGGGGGTGGGGTGGAGGGGGAGATTAATTATTTCTGTGACACGCTAGGTGCCAGCAGAGTGTAGGTAAACCCTGCCAGGGGGATTTTGCTCATTTATTCATTTACCGTTTCCCAGCCTGGAAGACCACCGGTGTAACGATCGGCTATTATTAGCGTTAGCTCACGCTCTTTACCTTTCACCAGGTACGTTAACATGTCGGGAGCGATGCGGTACAAAATCACAAATGACATCCGAAACTAGGAGGGACAGCGCTCGTATTTTCTGGGTTATGAGGCTTTGAAAATCCTACTTTGACTGGAGGTAAGTGGGGGCCGTGTGCAAAGACCCTGGTGCTGGGGGTGACGGAGGCGTTACCTAGCAACCGGACCAATGTTAAAAGCTGATTTTCGGTGTGGTGTAAAGGGGGGGGTACGAAAATATCCGTAGCTGGCAAAAAAAATAGTTAACTGTCCCGACGGCTAAATTGTGGAGGGGGTAAAAAGAATAAAGGCAAAAAAATAAAAGCACAGGAGACTCACCGGAGAGGTCGCTGCTCTCGATGCGTCTCAGGTCAGAGTCCACCCAGTACAGCTTGCCCATTTCGTTGTCGATGGCCAGGGCCACGGGCTTGCCCAGGCCGCTGAAGAACAGCACCTCGCGCTCCGTGCCGTCCAGAGCGGCGCGCTCGATCTTGGGCGATCTGTCCAGCAGGTTGGTGAAGTACATGTACCTGCAGTGGAGAGGAGGAACCACACAGTGTCAACGTTTGAGGAAAAAGGAAGTTCCAGATTGATGGTTCCTGCCTGATGACTACAACATGACGTATCATCCGCTCCCGACCCGATCCTAAACCCGAAAAGGAATGCTGCTCAGGTTAGTGTAAAGCAGTAGGGGACCCCCAGCGGTCCTTGAGAGAGTTCCAGTGTACAAATGGAACCAAACGGACCTATCATGGATCCGTTTGGTTCCATTTGTACAGAGTTAAATTAACTTTGATTTTTACAATATACATTTCTAATATACATTAGAAATGCCATTAAATAGGGGGCCGTAGTATCATACCTTCTAAGCATAATAGGGCGGAGAGGACGTAGCCTAATTCAGGTCAAACGAGGGGTCCTTGAAATGAAAATGGTTGAGAATCACTGCTAGAGCCGTAAAAATCTTCTCTTATGAGGGTACTTGGCAAGTTGGCAGGTATTTGCTAATGAGGGTTTGGGGGTCCTAGATATGAAAATGTTTGAGAACCACTGATATAAAGAAACTAGGTCGATCCCACTACCACCTGACCAGCACTCCACCTATCTATAAATTTGCCACAGACTTCATTACTTCTCTGTCTATGATTGATCTAGGCTTATTATCACGCCCTCAATGTCTTCACATATTGTAGAGTTAATATAAAACACATTATTCAGGCACATTTCAGCCCCCTCTTTTGCCCATTAGGCCCACTCTACGCAATGTCATCAAACAGCGGCGCGCACCATAGAGTATTAAAAGGATAGAGACCGGAGCAACAGCCCCGCCCCCCCGCTATTTATTTCAGTGGAAGTTCAGTGGCATTTTGAAGCACCCGAAAGAACGGTCGACTTCCGCATTTTATTTAAGTGCAAACGAGCGCTCAATGTTTCCTCGTCATAACTCCACAGGTCCACCTGCAGTCCCCGCTCTTACCACTAGGGCCGAGCGCCTCAACGTTGGAGAGCCTCACTGGGGGCTTGGCACGCACCTATGGTTACATCATTCTACAGGCCACAGGTTTCTGCGTTACACCTTCGTTTTTTTGTTTAGTTTTTCCTGTGTCGCTAGAGCGAGACCGGTCGAGCTTCTAGTTTACTTAAGGACTGGAGTTAAGAACAATTTTGAGGGATTTGTACTTTACTTGAGTATTTCCAATTTCCGATACTTTTACTTCTACTCCACTACATCTCAGACGCAAATATTGTACTTTCACTCTACTTGCAATTATTTGAAAACTTTAGTAACTTTGTAGATTTTGATTATTATTATTAATATCACTGCATAGATATTAGTCTGGAATCTCTGTGTTGAACCTTCGTTTCAAGGGGCTGATTCAAATGTGGAGACCAGAACATCTGTGATTCTGTGCGCTTCATTTGCAAGGAGACCACACAATGACAGAGAGAGACAGTGTTGGCAGTGTTATGTGAAATTGTATTTGTACTTTACTTGACTATTTCCAATTTCCAATACTTCTTGGACTTTTACTCCACTACAATAATTTGAAAACTGTATATACTAGTTACTTTGTAGATTTGTATGATTATTACCAAAACATAAAGTAACCACTTCAGCCCTATATACATTTAGCCGATCTACAAGCTCACAATGCGTTGTGAGCTTGTAGCTTGCTATTTTCAAAAGAATATTATACATTTGAAAACTTGAAATGGGACATTCCGCATAATGACTACTTCATACTTTTGGTACTTTAAGTACATTTTGAATTGATACCAATATGTTTGAATTTTTTTACTCAAGTAAAATGTATTATTCCAGACTTTTACTTGTAACAGAGTATTTCTATATTGCAGTATTGATACTTTTACGTAAGTAAAAACGTGAGTACTTTTTCCACCACTGGCTGTTTGGAGCCCGGGTCCCGGGAGGAAACCCTGCAATTTTGGTTCGAGAAAAAAACCTAAAAAAGCAGAAGAAACCGACTGGCTTTGGCACGGTGGAGCCGAGATGGCTTTTGGGAGATTCATGAGCGTGAATGAAGGAAAACAAATTACCGTGTGATTAGGAACATGGCTTTTGTTACCGCTCCACTGCCTCCAAAATATGACCCAACATTGTCGAGTTTGGACGGGGGAGGACGCACAATAATGGAAAACAAAAGAGTCTGGAAAAGAAATCTCTAAATCTTTTTTTTCTTTTTCTTTTACACAAAACTAGACAATGTTCTGATCCATGATGGATCAAATTTGGTCAACAAAGCGGTCATAATTTACATTGGCATAAATGGTTGCAGTGCATGGCGCCTGCTGTTAAAACCAAGGCAAGATGAGTTTGTTTCATAATGGGTAGTCATTGAGCGATGTACAGGCAGAACTTGTGCAATTGTTGTCTTGTTATTGTGTTGTACTGGGGGGCAGGGTGGCAGTGGATCAGGAGGTAGAGCGGCCACTTGGTGAACCGGAAGGTTCCCAGTTCGATCCCGGGCTCCCCCAGAGTTACTGTCGAAGTGTCCTTGAGACAAGACAATGAACCCGGGGCCTAATTGCTCCCGATGAGCAGGTTGGTGAAAATGAGGTCTCGAACCTCAATGTGATGTCTCCTGGTTAAATAAAGGTTGCATCCATTTTCAGATTAATGTATAGAGGGGTTTTAGATATTGAAAATAGCAGATCTACAAGCTCATAGCTATGGCTTTTCAGAGTAAAATCTGCCTCATCTGCTGGGCACTCTAGCTCAATTTTAAATACTTAGGCACATATATTGACAGCAAACTCAATTTCAGTGAAAATACTGACCAGATTTTTTAAACTTGTAACCAACGGCTCCACCTACTACGCAAGCTCAACTCCTTTAGAGTGAGCAAGCATATTATGGAAACAGTCTATAAGAACCTGATAGAGGGAATCTTGACTTTTAACATGGCAATGTGGTATGGTAATCTTAATGTAAAAGGAAGAAGCAAGCTGCAGCGAATAGTGAACCTATAGCCTCAAAAGTCATTGGGAAGAGACAGAAACAATTAAGTTGTATCTACAAGGAAGTACTTCAGAAAAAAGCTGTCAAGATAGCAAATGACCCCTCTCATCCACTCTGCAGGGAGTTCGAACTACTTCCCTCTGGTAGACGGTACAAAGTACCAAAAGCTAACAGTAACAAAAATAATTGTGTAAGTGTTGTTGCTGTTGTTGTAACTGTTTGTTTTTTACTGAGACCGAAGACAGATTTCCACACGTGGACAATAAATTAAACTAACTATTTTGAAAAATTCCAGGGCATAAAAACTGTTCATATTTTCTTTGTTTGTATAGAGATAATGGAAGTAAATTAATCTGTTTTCATTATGGATCATTAGAAAGCACTTTGTTTAGTAAGTCACACAGTGAGGGGGAAATACATCATGTATTGGAATCAAAATGCATCAGTAATGGATTTATAATCAAATCAGAGCCCTCAGACACAGAATCAAATCGTCAGGTACTAAAAGATTTCCACCACTTAATAATTTCCTGTTCATTTAATTTACTGTACTGAATACCGGAGAACTCGCAGCAGTGAAAAGTGGAGAGAAACAAGTTTCAGTGTCTTCATCGTTATGCTAACATGCAGTCTTCATCAGTATAAAACCACAGATGTTATAGTTCATTTCCAAAGTGATCAAATTATGTTGTGCAATTAAATGGTCAGCTAGATAATGATAGAAAGGTGAGTATATGAATACCAATGATATTTCAGGATATTGTTTACTAATGAATTACATTGTTTCGGTACTTCATGTACTTCATTACTTAGTGTAAACGCTAAACAACTACCCTCTCTCTCTCAATTCAATGCAATTTAAATAAAGGTGAAGTAAAACTAAAATGCACTAAACCGCGGCGAGTTGGAAAACCGGCGAGTTCTCCGGTTACCACTGTACTGACCCTCTCTCCGGGTTGACCACGATGGCGCGGGGCCTGTCGTGTTCGCCACGCAGCACCACGCCCACGCGGCTGCCGTCGATGCGCGTCACATTGATGACGTTGGTCACCTCGCTGGTCCAGTAGATGAAGCGGCTGTAGATGTCCATGCTCAGGTCGTACGGCTGCAGGCCCACGTTGGGCCCGCCCACCTGGCTGGACACCACCGTCATGCTCTGCAGGGGAGAGGGGGGGGACGGGTTAGTTTTACCCTACTGATGATGTGTTGTTGCAATAGTAATCCTGTTGTTGCAATAGTAATCCCGCTCAGTACGAGACTTAACACAATTTTTGCTAAGGACGTGCATACACACGTCTTTTCTAATGATACCGCAGGTGGCCTTGGACGTGTACACATGTCTTTAGGGCTTTTTTATTGATATAACTCCTTGCTGTTTCGCGCACACGCGCTGCCATTTACTTCCTTGTTTACGGCCTCAAAAGAATGGCTCGTAACTCCTAACCTAGGGAACTCTCCATGGTTTTCTACCAGAAGGACAACATTCCGTCTTCATTTCTGACTTCAGCATACATCTCGTTTGGAATATAAACACTTCTAGAGAGACTTTAGCGTGACCAGCGTGAGGTAAGAATGGAAGATTATGCCTCCCGGTTTTTGGGGGGAACGAAAGCAGAGTAAAATCTGCCATATCTGCTGGCACTCTAGCGCCTATATTTTGAAATATGCTGGCGCATCCGTTGTGTTAATTAACCCTTGCCTATGAATAATCGACAGATTATTTCACTTATTGAACGACGGTACAGTGGAGTGGGCCGCGGGCCGCCACCTCCTCGCCGTCATCTGATTGGTTACCTGGTTGCCGTCCTCCTGCGCGCGGCGGATGGCGTTCTGCTTGGAGTCGATCCAGTACAGCTGCTTGTCCAGCGGGTCGTAGTCGATGGCGCGCACGTTGCGCAGGCTGTGGATGGGCAGGATGATGTCGGGACTCTGCTGCTCGTCCATCACCATGCGGTTGATGGCCGTCTTCTGGCTGAACAGCAGGAAGGACGTGGGAGCTGAGAGGAGAGGAGAGCAGAGGAGGCAAGGAGAGGAGAGGAGAGGAGGGGGCGACAAGAGACGGAGCAGAGGTCGTGAGTAGGCCTGTCACGATTATTACATAATCGTCTAATGGCAATTATTTTAGATAATTGCAATAGTATTGTCATAATTGTCTCTATGTTAAAACATTTTCATACGTTAAAAAAGCTGAAATAGCGGCTCTACAAGCTTACAACTTTGTGACGCATGTATGATGTATGATCAGCTGATCTACATGTAGATCAGCTTTTTTTTAATGTACCCGTAATTTCCGGACTATAAAGCGCACCTGAATATAAGCCGCACCAGCTAAATTTAGGGAAAACTAGAAAAAGTGCCCTTCCGGGCACAGGTCTCCACCAGGAGGATAGGAGTGTGTGTGATGTTTGGCAAAATGTTTAGGAGGATGTTTTTTTGTATTTGTTTTTGCAACAATTTGCTTCATTTTGTTGAGGAAATGCAGAGCCAGATCACTCATAGCATCTCTGAGGATAGAATTCTGGATGAGCAAGACATGTGCAGCATTTTGTACAAAACGGGCCACTCCTGAAAACTTTGGAAGGCAATCTTAGCCAATCAGTGTACAATCTGAGAAATCCAACAGACTCGTCTTGATCACATGACTACAGAGATCATGTGTAGCGATTGCCATTTCTTCATA
The DNA here is from genome assembly GCF_951216825.1 of Electrona antarctica. Lineage (NCBI taxonomy): Eukaryota > Metazoa > Chordata > Actinopteri > Myctophiformes > Myctophidae > Electrona > Electrona antarctica. The sequence continues at coordinate 15,888,749 of NC_136804.1, read as the reverse complement.
CGCCTTTGATGGCAATTGGATGATTTGAGGCATTTTGTCCAAAAATGTGTTTTGCAAAAATCAACCTGTTGGTGGCGCTATAACAGGCCAATGTGAAAAGGGTGGGATATATTCCTCAGCCTAGTAAGAAAATGTGTGAAATATTTCACGTAAATTGCATGCTGCGTTCATGATTTGAGGCTATTGTTCAAAACGGGGCAATCTTGCAAACTGTGAAAGCCAATTATAGCCAATTAGGATGGAATATGAAATATCAGACAGATCCGACTTGAGCACATGACCATAGAGATACTGTGTAACGATTTGTGAGATTTTTGGACAGAATCTGGAGGAGTAATATCAAAAAATGTGTTTTACAAAAGTCGGCCTCCTGGTGGCGCTATAAAAGGCAGATGCGGAAAATGCAGGTCAAAGGTTTGTCCTTGGCCTCTAGGGAGTGTGCATGCAACGTTTCACGCAGATCTGTGCAGTTTTAGGTAAAAAATGTGAAAAGCTGCCTCATGGTGGTGCTATAACAGGCCGTTCTGGAAAATGTGGGGAAGAGGTTCATCGTTGGCATCCAGGGAGTGTGTGTGCAAAGTTTGACACACGGACGGAGTGCAAAACATACTCTCTCCCCATGCCTTCGGCCTGGTGGAGACAACAACAAATGTGTACATATATACAAGCCGCACTGGACTATAAGCCGCAGGTGTTTTAACCCATATGCTGCCACCTGCTGGACTGCCGACTCCGAGCCTATTTACATGGAGCACACACTGGCACTGTTTCCTGTTTGGAGCGTCCATCTTAATGCTAAATAAATAGCATCAATGCTAGCGAGCTAAAATGAAGCCATCCTTGCTCTAGAAAGCGCCAATGTTTTCATCCAAACCACCGGATTATCAGCAAAGACCTCGAACATCGCACATTTTATCCAAACCATGGAGCCGTAGATCCAGTCAGCCTGTATAATGGTTGATGGACGGGAGCGCGGTTGTGCAATCCATAGATTAGCCGCACCGTTGTATAGGTTGTTGCAGGGTTCAAAGCATGGGGAAAAAGTAGCGGCTTATAGTCCGGAAATTATGGTATACAAATAATGAATATGTCAGCAATTTCTTTGTATATTTCAGATATTTGTCATATCTGCCCTGTGCAGATTACCAGGCAAACAGAAATGTATTCTTTATTCCTATGTTCCTCCAATGTTCAATGCCAAAAACACAGTTAAACGGGACAGCTCTAGTCACATTTTTTTGTCAGGTGAAACCTGACCTAACAGGTCAGGCGGAAAGAGGGGAGACTCTTCTTCCCAACATGGCATCCTTTGTTTACACCCGCATTGTCATCAAAACTAGTGAAAATAGCAAGCTCACAACGTGTCACTTCATGCTGCGCTGTGAGCTTGTAGATCGGCTATTTCAACTACTTCTTAAACTTTCGTTTTCTAATTTAAGGACTTTAGGATTTTCTTTGATTTATTCGTGAAATTACAAACGTGAAATTAAAAACATAAAAAATAAAGGGATCCCCAAAAATGGGTCTGCACTCTGCGACCCACAAATGGGTCCCAGCCCCGTGATTGGGTACCAGGGCTATACCTGCTCAGTGCTGCCTCTAGGGGAGCAGAGCCTAAAACACAGCGGCATGGGTGGGCCACCCACCAACCACGCCATTAACCCCACAGCGAGGTACCATGTGTTGCCCAACGCTGGTCGTTATCAGTTTGAGGCGATCGTCATTGCAGTAAACAACATTTTCTAATTAAGAGTCAAAACCGCTCTCGGCCCGGTCAGACAAGGACAACCGCTCAAAGCTTGTTGCGTTTTTTTTGCTGCTCAAGAAAAAGAAAAATGCCGCTATCGCAGGCCTATAAAAACATCTAACAAAAGGCGAAGGCTAGCCATTGAATGCGCTGCCAACGCTACACGGGCAACAGATGTGCGTGCACACACACACACCGCTACACGGGCAACAGATGTGCGTGCACACACAGCTACACGGGCAACAGATGTACACACACACACACACACACACACACACACACACACACACACACACACACACACACACACACACACACACACACACACACACACACACACACACACACACACACACACACACACACACACACACACACACACACACACACACACACACACACACACACACACACACACACGCACACACGCACGCACGCACGCACACGCCTCCCCCGGGGAGCCTCTGGCTGATTAGGGAAAAAATATATTTTACTATGTCAAAACACAGAGACGGAGGGAGAGCTGGGCTTTAGACTGGGCTTCAGTTTCCAGGCCCGTGCCAAGTTGGCAGAGTGGTGGAGCCGACCGCAACGTGCTTTAAAAATAAAATACCCCCATCCATCCATCCATCCAGTCATCGGCCGTTCATATACTGCTGCAGAACTGCTGCTTTCAATCTTGGAGCTGCAGTGCAGAGCCAAGCGGCCGACAGTCCCCGGCCCCCCGGCCCCTACCCTACCCAGCACGGACCCTGTGCCCCTTGCCCCCCATGTGTGACCACTTTAAGAGGACACACAGAGTCTTAAAAGTGCCACACAAACTGTCAGGTTGCATCTACGCCGGCGCGCTCACAAAAGCAGAGGCTCTAAATATTTGGGATATCCGATCCATCTTCTTGTGTGGTGTGTGGTGCGTGCGTGCGCATTGCTGTACTTTTGTCTGGGCCAAATGGCCCCACAAGCATAGCAGAATTTGAGAAATAAGACATTGGCGAGGAGCGTTTTCCTGGTCCTCAGAAGAGAAGTGGTTGTTTTATGGTTAAAACATGTATTTTAGAGCTAGGCTTACTATTAGGAAATGACTCAAATTTGGGGGTTAGGGTTAGGATCAGTCATTTAGATTTTGGGTTTAGTGGTTTGGGGTTAGGAGTTTTCCCTATTTTCTATTTCATTATACGACACGCATCCGAAAGTAGCCGATCTACAAGCCGTGAGCTTGTACAGTAGATACAGGCAATCTTTTCATTGCTGTCCTAAAATTGTTGATGTCCTCACAAGTCTAGTGGTGATCCAGCCTAGGACATACCCACATACTGGTTGTCGGAGGTTTTCAACAACTTGGGATGCCCGCCCAAAGACAAGGCAGAAAGGCTGGCAAAGTGTGCCATCTCTGCTGCCCTATATGGCGGAGCTGCCACTGCTTGTGCCAATGGAGTGCTAAGTGACATGCGTGTTATATCATGAGGACATATCCATGAGTTTGTGAATGTAACCTTTACTGCACCTAAATATTTGTGTTCCTGCATGCTTTCCCTGTGTGTGGACATAAATAAATTGTTAAAAGAAAACTGTTAGGATTTAGAAGACATTAAACATTGACGGACAGCATGTTTTCGGGAACCTCAGTAGCCCTTGCCACACAAAAACTACAAATCGCAGGACCCCTGACCAGCCATCTTAAACCGGAAGTAAGAGTCGCAGCCTGTCCGTCTGTCAATCGGGTCCCAAACTAGCATGTAAGACGATAATATGCTAACCGGAGCGATGCGCCAGTGTTTTATTGCCATCCTAAGATCATACTTTATTTCATACTTTATGTCACCAAATCTGAGGATTAATTCCGAGATATACTCCGCTGAAGATCGCGACCATTATGGGACTCTATGTTATATGACTCTATGTTCTAAGACTGTTTCTAACTGTTTTTGTTTCCTCTCGTCCGTTTCAAGATGGATGCTGCTTCAGGCCATAGGCGGCTGCCGTAAGAGGCCAGTCGTAAATGGGGGTCATACCCCGTCGATTTACGGGCGTGGCAGGCAAGTGATAACCTTTTGAACCCGTCTAAAGATGGGAATGGCGCTTAATTTGTAGAATCAGGTCCTCAGGTCTTAATGGGTTAAGTGCGTCAGAGTATCGCTCTCTCTCTCTCCCTCCCCATCCCTCTCTCTCACCACTGCAGGTCTTGTTGTCGTGGTTGAGTGAGTAGTGGGCGGGGCAGCCGCACACGTAATCGCTGACGGGCACGGCGAGGCACAGGTGCGAGCAGTGGCCGTTGGTGGCGGCGCAGGCGTTCCAGCCGCCCTGCCGCGACGAGTGGAACACCAGGATGTCCATGACGTAGTCCAGGTGGCCCTGGATGACTGTGCGGTTCTGCCCGCTGGTCTTGTTGGCGCGCTCAATGCTGCGCTGGCTCCAGTCCGTCCAGTAGATGTAGTCCTGGTACTGCGTCAGGCCGAAGGGGTGCGGCAGGTCGTCGGCAATCACCTCGCGCTCCTGGCCTGGGGAGTGGAGAATCAGAATCAACTTTAGGGTAGGTCAGTGGTTCCCAAAGTGGGGCCCCCAGGTGTCCTTGAGGGAGTTCCAGGGGCTCCCCAGTTAAATGATAGTTAGGAACCAAATGGACCCTTATGGGACTGTAACTTTCAGAGTTAAATTAACATTGATTTTAGCCTAATTTATGTCAAATTGGGGGTCCTTGAAATTAAACGGGTTTAGAATCACTGCTAGAGCCGTAAACATATCTTCTCTTATGGGGGTCCCTGGCATATCTCTTCAAATGGGGGTCCACGGGCTAATTAGTGTCAATTTGGGGGTCCTTGTCATGAAAAAGAATGAGAACCACTGGGGTAGGTAGGCAGTACCCTCACAAAAAAACATGCAGTGGAATTTGCCCTTCGCTAAACCCCAGCCCAAAAGCCAAATAGTTTAGCAACCGTTGCTAAGCTGGGCAAGCTCCCGTCACCTCATAGCCGTCAATGTTATTTGCATGGCTGTGTTGTTGTTGTCATACACAGCTTAACTTCGGGAAAGTTACACGACTGATCCACCCAGGTGATGGCAATAATACTAATCATCGTAACTCCTGTCAGGCGGTCGTTAAATTGATTGAGTTGGATACAGTTTCTCCCTCTAACATTTCCTCCTATTTCTAGTTAATTTAAATAATGTCATGCACATTTGTCCAGTGCATAGCCTATACTGCAGGCCTTGTTGACTGGATTTAGAAGACATTTTGAAGCTCTCGCTACTGAAATGATCGATTTCATTTTGAATCTATATGGAGAAATCCCATCATTTAACATGTATATCAATGGGTGAGAAGGACAGCTTGCCATCGCAGAGTGGAGTGGGTGGGGCTTAGCGAAAGGCGAATTCGCAAAATGAAACGGAAAGGGTGGGGGGTATTAATGCAGAAAGAGAGGGGGGGGGGGGGGGGGGGGGGGGGGGTCAAGCACAGTAAACCTGTGGTTCTCCAACTTTTTAATGTCAAGGAATTATATACTAGAGGTCCGTCCCCGACCCCATCCAAAAAAAAAGGGACCCCACTTTGAGAACCAGTAGCTGTCTAAACATCTGCCAGCAGGAAAAAGGGCTATTTTCTGTCCCTTCCTTCCAGATCCAACGTTGCCAAAAAGGCCGGGGCTATTTTCCTCTGCACACAAAATTGCTACTTGTTGCACGGACCTCTGTAGCAGTGTAGCGCTCGGCCCCGGCCTAATAACAGTATCTGTGTGTGTGTGTGTGTGTGTGTGTGTGTGTGTGTGTTGTTGTTTCGGCGAGGAGACATGCTGCGCCTGGTTTCTATCCTTCCACCGGCCCGTCCTGTAGTCCAGTGGTGTAAAGTAACTAAGTACATTTACTTAAGTACTGTACTTAAGAAAAATGTTGAGGTATTTGTACTTTCCAATTTCCAGTACTTTTACTTCTACTCCACTACATCTCAAGAGGCAAATATTGTACTTTTACTCCACTACATTTATTTGGACACGTTAGTTAATAGTTACTTTGATTATTATTACAAAACACACAGTAAAACACTTCAGCCCCATATACATTTCGGCCAAAATTATTTGTATACTTGTATTTGTATACATTTGAAAACTTTAAATGGGATGGGACATTCTACATAGTGAGTACTTTTACTTTTGGTACTTTATAAGTACATTTTGATGCAAATACTTTTGTACTTTTACTCGAGTACATTTTGAATTCCGGTTCTACATTGCAGTATTGACACTTTTACTTAAGTAAAACATTTGAGCACTTTTTTCCACCATTGGTCGTGGGGGTACATTTCAGGACAAGAGCAATAGTGGAAACCAGCTTTTGTTTCAGTGGGTTTTAGGACACCCCCCTCTTCTCCATTCTAAATATAGATGCAGGACAGGCACGATCCACTAATGGGAAACATATTCCTCTAACCGTCATCTGATACATAGTTGAAGCTCATAAGACTGTATATACTGTCCCTGTCGGGCATAAACTTTGTATCTCCATTAACCCAACTTTATGTTTTGTGTTAAATTAATGCCCTACTTTTACTTCATTAGGTAGTACATGAAAGTGTGCAGTGTTGATTTTGTCGACAAAACTATGACTACCTTTTTTCACTGACGAAAACTAAATAAAAACTAAGCTATGGTGCTTAAAACTAAGACTAAATATATTGACAATTTCGTCAACAAATAAAAACTAGACTAAAATGTTATAGGGAGGGACTAGTGGAGAAGAGATCCAGACTAAAACTACGACTAACACTAAAACATTTCACGTGACTGAAATATGACAAAAACTAAGCAAAATTGTATTAAAAAAAGACTACGACTAAAAGTAAATCAAAATTCGCTGTCAAAATCAACACCGAGTAGTAGTACACATTCATATTCACCAAGCATATTAGATGATTCAATCAGGGTAGTGTCCAGGTCCGTCCAGTAGAGGCGGCGCTCGGCGTAGTCGATGGTGAGGCCGTTGGCGCGGCCCACGTCGGGCACCAGCGTGATCCGACCCGTCCCGTCCATCGCAGAGCGGTCGATCTTGGGCTTGCCCCCCCACTCCGTCCAGTACATGAAACTAAAACACAATCACAGAAACACTGCGTGAGTACGCCTGTCACATTGATCACATAATCGCTTAAGCACAATCATTTGAGATATGGCCTTTTTTTATATAATCGTTATCCTTTCCATGTTGAAAATGTTTCATACATTTGCCAACAATGGCGGAAATATCTACTCTACAAGCTCACAACGTATCGCATGTACAGTACATGCTATCGTTTTAATATAAAATGATTATGTGATTTCTTTATATATTCAAGTTATTTGTCATATCAATCTGCCCTGTGTAAATTGTGTTTACAAAGCCTAAAAAGGCAAACCAAAAATATTTTTGTATCCATTCATAAAAATCCTTAAACACATAATTTCTATAACAATCCAGTTAAAACGTCATGCTGGTGTCACATCCCTTAGCGTGAGCAGACACTCCATTCCTGGGTTCTCTCTGAGACCAGATTCTACAAATGTTTTCTGAAAGACCTACCCAGCAAGCCACAAATTAGTGATGTCTCTATTGGGGCCAGATCAAGTCAAACCAAGACTAGTCACATCTGGCCCAGAATATCACCTGATTTCAACAAACATAAATTTTACCCACTAAGACAGACATCCCTGGATGAATCAGAGAATCTGATCGAGGCCAGATCAACTTAAGTCATATCATAACTAGTCAGATCTGGCCCAGAATTAGCTATATTATTTAAACTGGTGAAGACGTCCTGGAAAAGACCATTCCAAGATCATCCCCATATGGGCTGTGATCTGGCCTAGTCCTGAACGTCACCGGAGTCACTGGAGGACGTCATCATGACGTCATTTGACTTGCTGGGTATGTTTCTACATCAGTGGTTCTCAAACTATTTCAAGTCAAGGACCTCCTAAGATAACATGTATTTATTTGGCTGTGAACTCCCCCATCTCAAATAGTTTGTGCCAGGGAAGCCTGGGGAAGCTATGAAGCAAAGATTTGAGATAAAAAAAATGTTTGTATAAGTATAACATTCAAAAGATTAGAGAAAGATTGCAGATCTACAAGCTCATAGGGCAGCACGAAGTGACGCGCTATGAGCTTGTAAATATGCTATTTTTGAATAGCCAAAATATAACATAACGGCGGTTAGAAAGATCCGTAAGGGTTCATTTGGTTTCATTTTACGCTCTCAAGAGTAAAATTATTGTTAAACATCAGCATTACTTGATTTACTGCCTGTTATCTCTCCTATGGTACCACCTGTTATCTCTCCTATGGTACCACATGTTATCTCTCCTATGGTACCACATCAATACAGCATGTTATCTCTCCTATGGTACCACATCAATACAGCATGTTATCTCTCCTATGGTACCACATCAATACAGCATGTTATCTCTCCTATGGTACCACATCAATACAGCATGTTATCTCTCCTATGGTACCACATCAATACAGCATGTTATCTCTCCTATGGTACCACATCAATACAGCATGTTATCTCTCCTATGGTACCACCTGTTATCTCTCCTATGGTACCTGTTATCTCTCCTATGGTACCTGTTATCTCTCCTATGGTACCACCTGTTATCTCTCCTATGGTACCTGTTATCTCTCCTATGGTACCACATCAATACAGCATGGAATTGTGGACAAAAGCTTCCAAAGATCCAAAGATAACAAAAAAAGTCTAGGGACTGAGGCTAAATCTCCTCAAAATGGTGGTCCGTGGCTCAAATGCAGAATAAACTACGTTGATATGAAAAGGGTCGAAAACCACTGGCTCTACTCAAACTAGCGTGTTGAAAGCAGTGATGAACTGCATCCAAGTGCATCCGACTGTGTCCAACTGCCACGCCGTTGCTGTGCTGTCGTGTGAGAAGGTTTGGCGAGCGCACTCGACAGCACATTAAGGGAAACGTCCACCAACACCTCAAAACTATCGACACCAGAGGCCAACCGAAAATAATCATATCGCTAACCGCCAAAGAATTTAGCACACAAAAAAAAGAAGCACGGCTATTAAAATAATAGTTGCTACTGGATCAGACACCAGACAAAAAAAAGAGCCTAATGATTTGGAGTTCCGCATTAACAAATGGAATTTTTAAAAGGACGATCTAGAGCTAGAAGCAAATAAAACCCACACAATTACAAAACATTTAATCAATCTTCAGAAACAATGGCCATTAAAAACATTGCAGAAAACGTTCCCACCACTTAAAACTGGGCTTGTCAAAATGCTTGCCAAGACACAGAGCCTAGGGTCAACAAAGGTTTTTTTTTAAGTTCAGAGAACATTGGCCTGATGATCCATTAAAAACAGCTCACTGTAAACGTGGGCTCTCTGTGTTTTCACTGGGACCAT
>NC_136804.1:15242103-15254603 GCF_951216825.1 Electrona antarctica | reverse complement strand
TGTAATAATAATCAAAGTAACTAGTAACTGAAGTTTTCAAATAAATGCAGTGGAGTTGCCTCTGAGATGTAGTAGAGTATAGGTAAAAGTGATTGGAAATTTTAAATACTCAAGTAAAGTATATATGCTTCAAAATTGTACTTAAGTACAGTACTTGTACCAGCCAGCCAGTCAGCCAGCCAGCCAGCCAGCCAGCCAGTCAGCTGCCGTGTGTTATATTCCTGTAGTGTCGGTCAAAAGAGGAAATGAAGCAACAGCACTTCCTGGCTCCCTTATCTGACCGTGTGGTGCAAACACCTCTGAAATCTCCCCACGTACTACACGTACTACACGTACTACTACTATACAGTATTGGTTCCTTTTTTTGATTTCCTCCTTTCCTTAATAATTTGTGTGAACTTCCAACAGTGTACAGTAGACATCCCACCACCTCTCCTTCCAACAGTGTAGACATCCCAAGTTCTGGGAATTAGCGTCCGATCCCAGACACCCGCGAGCAGTCAGAAATCTCCCGCAAACGCTGACCAAAGCGACCTAACGGTTGATTTTGATTATAATTGTCTCTATAATCAACAAATGACCACTTATAGTGACTTCAGTGTCACTCTCACTCTCTCTCTCTCTCTCTCTCTCTCTCTCTCTATCACGCACAAACACGCGCACACACACACACACACACACACACACCACACACACACACACACACACACACACGCCGTAGTGCCTGAGGTTAATTGAATAGGACATGGCATCGTCCGCATTTTTGACTAATCTAGCGGTATTCTCCATCCACCTCCATTATCTAATCTCATGTTTTCTTCTAATTCAATTCCCAGCGCTGCTGCTTGTTGGGTGTGTGTGTGTGTGTGTGTGTGTGTGTGTGCGCGCGTGTGAGTTGGCTTTAGCACAGAGAACAATAGAGACAGAACCCAGTAGTTCTGGGACAGAACCACAGCTCAGCAGAACTAAAACAGAACATTGCTGATAAAGAGTTATATTATGGGGTATTTTATTTGCTGGGGAAAACGGTGTGCTTGCGTTTTGTCCAATGCAAAGTGTTTGTTTTCTTTAACCACTTGAACCCCAGCAGGTTTTCTGGTTCCACTGAAAAATCTGCATTTCATTTTTCCCATAGAGATTTACAAAGATATCAATATCAATTATTTTAAGCCTAGAATCAAGCCATCCAGGATCCTGGTTAATCCTGGTTAATCATGACCATACATCCTTTGATTCTGTGAAAAATTATAATTTAATATTTAATTATATTATACTATATTTAATAAATACCCTTTGCTTAAAAGTATTCACATAATCAAAGGTTTTATGGTCATGATTCACCATTCTGGATGGGTTGACTCTAGGCTTAACCACGCCCAGATCTACAAGCTCACAAATTATACTGTATATCTGCTATTTTTGGCGAAGAGATTTGTTGCAAAGAAACTGGTCCAAGTCTAGTTGTAACTCGGGTGCGATATAACCGATAAATGGGTTAAATCGGTTAAAGGACCAGTCTGTAGAGATGTGTTGTTGCAGGACAGGTAGCACCTGTGTAACTCTCACCACCTGCAGTCCATATGAAACAGATCTTGGATTATTCCACAGCGATAAGGGCAATTTGTTTCATTTTTTCCTTGTTTTAATGTTAGAGCAGACAAGCAGGATGTTAGTAGGAGCATGCTGTTGTGATTTGGGTCGGTGGACCACCTGAGTGGTCCCTCATGAGTCTCCATCTAAACCAAAGGGGTTGTGGGTGAGGGTCAGCTGAGTCTCCATCTAAACCAAAGGGGTTGTGGGTGAGGGTCAGCTGAGTCTCCATCTAAACCAAAGGGGTTGTGGGTGAGGGTCAGCTGAGTCTCCATCTAAACCAAAGGGGTTGTGAGTGAGGGTCAGCTGAGTCGCACACGCAGAGAACAGAATATGTCAACACCAGCCCGTATTGCACATACATTCTAGCTTATTAGACACAGAAATATATACAGTACGAAAAGAGGATATATTATGAGTTGGTCATCATATCACGGATATCAACATGCTTTTGTAGATGAGTGTTTCGCCACTGGTCTTAAATCATGACGTGCGTGCTGCAGCAACGAGAGCACACACACTCCCCCCGCACCAAGAACAAGGTGTCGGTGAGTGTAGACAGCGTTTCTCCTTGTTTCCTTCTGGGCTGTCACAACACACACACACACACACACACACACGCACACGCACACGCACACACACGCACAGCTGGTCGCTCACATATTCCCTTACAAAGTAGGGTATGCATGTATGCACGTTTGTTTGTGCAGGTTGTTTATGAAGGGTGTGTGAGAGAGCGCATGACTGGTGTTTTTGTGCATTAATTTGTGTGTGTGTGTGTGTGTGTGTGTGTGTGTGTGACTGTGTGTGCGTTTGTGTGCGTGCTGTGTACAAGGAGGTGACAGATTGTGTTTATGGGTGCGGGAGGCAGGCACAACGATATTTACTTGAAGGAGCCAAGTGTTAGTGAATTAGGGGTGCAGATTGGTTTCTTGAAAACAACGTGCACGCATGTGCGCTGCGCGTGTGTGCCTGTGTGTGTGTGCGTGCGTGCGTGTGTAGGCCTTATTGATTCAGAATTCAGCCTGCTATAGTGCAATGCTTTTATAATTGGGTACTACGTCTCAAAGTGGGGTCTAGGGACCCCCAGGCATCCTAGAGGGCATTCCAGGGGGTCCTCAGCTAAATGAGGATCAGTTGACAAATCTTCCCTTCTCGTGTGTGTGTGTGTGTGTGTGTGTGTGTGTGTGTGTGTGTGTGTGTGTGTGTGTGTGTGTGTGTGTGTGTGTGTGTGTGTGTGTGTGTGTGTGTGTGTGTGTGTGTGTGTGTGTGTGTGTGTGTGTGTGTGTGTGTGTGTGTGTGTGTGTGTGTGTGTGTGTGTGTGTGTGTGTTCGTTCAAATGCGGGTCCACGGCCAAATACATATCCTTGACATGAAAATGTTTGAGTCACTGAATGACGCAATACAATGTGGGTGTGTATTCTTTAATGTTCTCATTGTGTGTTATTGTCACTGTGTTTTGACACAGTGATGCATTTAGGAATGCGGCGTTTGGTTTCCGTTAGCATCACTGGTGCTAACGAAAGTGTCAGCAAATGCGACAAAGAAAACCCCTCGTCTCGTGTACGGTGGAAACTAATGATACTTATATAGTTCATCACACACCGTAGATTCCAGTAAGCCAGGGGTTTTCATTTTCAACCCTTTGCATATCGAGGTTCATTTTTTATTCGCCAGTTAAGCCACAGACCACCGTTTGACGAGATGTTTCATTAATTTTAATTTTTTGTTTTTCTTTTAGATTTTTATGACCGCAATTACACCCAAAAAACATTCAGTGGATTTTCTGTGGTTTGGAGTTTTCTCTGGGATTTGGAAGCATTTTGAGCTGCAATGAAAACAGGCAAAGCAGTGACATCTGCTGGCAAATCCCATTGACATATACAGTATGGGATTTGCAGGCTGTGACATGACTGACATCACAAACAGCAGGAAAATCAGAGCACTTGTTTGAGCCAAAAAACCACAGAAAATCTACTGAATGTTAAAAGTTCAGGTTTTTTGGGTGCAATTGAGCTCAGAAAACCTAAAAAGAATTAAGACAAATTAAAAAAACTTTTTTTGAGCACAGCTGGGGAGCCTAATTAAACCAATCAAAAAGCTTGGCTGGAAATAATTGTATAAATTCGTTGCTGCCGAAACCTTAACTTAATGTTCTTTTTTGTGTAAATGAATGCCCCACTTTGTCATACTGCACTACAGTGTCACATTAAAGTATCGCTATAATAATTCTAAGCTCACAAACCCTCAGGCGAAAGTGGTTAAGTCTGTCTTTGTGTTTTATAAATATTTAACCGATGCAAATTTAACAAAAATGAACAAGAGCTTGTGACTACATAATAACTACATTGGATCCTTTGGAACACGGGTTCTTTTTCCCCCCTATTTCCTGAAAAGTAAACATTTTGGACAGTTTCCACCCAGCTGCGATGATATAATACCACCCCCCCCTTCCCACCCCTCCTCTCTCTCTCTCTCTCTCTCTCTCTCTCTCTCTCTCTCTCTCTCTCTCTCTCTCTCTGTATTTGATTTGTACTCTCTTCTCACATTGAGTCAGCATCTCTCAAACCTTTGACCTCTCCCAGCAGTCTGTCTCCTCCCTCCAACTAACACCACATCAAAGAGGCTCCGCACGCGCAGTTGTGCATGCACGCACACACGTGTGCACACACACACAAATTGTGCCCTACCACACTCTATGTTTGCGAAGTGTGCATTGAGTGGTGTTTGGTGAATGTGTATCAATGTTATCATAGCTTAGCACCTTTTTATTTAGTTTTGACTTTAGTTTTGACTTTACGTTAGTTTTAATGTGTTTTTACTTCCATTTGTACTCTCTCAGAGTTAGTCCTGTAAGGGTACACATGGTTCTATTTGTACTCTCTCATAGTTACAGTCCTGTAAGGGTCCATTTGGTTCCATTTGTACTCTCATAGTTACAGTCCTGTAGGGGTCCATTTGGTTCTATTTGTACTCTCTCAGAGTTACAGTCCTGTAAGGGTCCATTTGGTTCTATTTGTACTCTCTCAGAGTTACAGTCCTGTAAGGGTCCATTTGGTTCCATTTGTACTCTCTCAGAGTTACAGTCCTGTAAGGGTCCATTTGGTTCCATTTGTACTCTCTCAGAGTTACAGTCCTGTAAGGGTCCATTTGGAACCCCCTATAGGAATCATTATAGGGAACCGTTAAGGAATGGAACCGTTAAGGAATGGAATCGTTACGGAACCAGAATGGTTAAAATCCTAAAGGTTCAACCCTAGTGAGAGTGCGTTGCCTAAAAAGGCAGAAAGAAACGTCAGTCCCATTAACATCATGGCACACATGGCAGCCCTGGGCCGTTGACACCACGACTCGGCTAATTAGTATGTTTTCTCCCGACATGCCCGGAGAAATTCATGTGAAATAGAGAGGTCACATAATTACAGCTCTGGGAAATACCCCGGAGTAGTGAGTTAGGGTGTGTGTGTGTGTGTGTGTGTGCACGGCGTGCATGCATCCGCGCGTTTCATGTACATTTTGAGCATTTATGTGGGGGTGTTGTGTGCGGGCGTGTGTAGGTGCGTGCGTTTGTGCATCTGTTTTATTTCCTGTGCATGTGAAATGTGTTTTTACATGTACAATCTGTAAATCGTCATGGACAGTATGTCTGTGTATGTATGTTATAACTTATATGTATGTAGTATTGTACTATGTACGCACATTATTGTGTGTGTTTGTTTTCTGCTCACAATTAGTGCGTGCCTGGCTGTCTTTCTGAGATGGGGTTTAGTGTGGTTTTATTTGCATGCTCAGCCTTTTCTCTGTAAAGTCTGAATTTAATTTAATTCAAGTTTTTGTTCATTTAACTTTAAATCAACACCCAGGAATTTGAACTTGTCATGCTCTTTTAAGGTTTTATGAAGATGATGATCATCAAGGATTTGAGATTCACAGCTTGTCCTGAACCCTAAAAGGAACTTGTTTTGTGACCCTTTTCTCTTGTTTTCTTCTCCACAGCATGTGGAAAGGCCTGAACGTCAACTGCACAGATAGTTCAGGATACACGCCGCTACACCACGCCTCGCTCAACGGTCACAGGTAGGAAGTGCAATAAACACCTCTGCACCACACACACACACACACACACACACACACACACACACACACACACACACACACACACGCAAATGCATGGATTAAAGTTCTCTGTCGTCACCACTGATTTCAGTCATTTGCATTCCATAGAAGCCAGCGTGTCCTCTGTGAAAGCATGCTGTGCACCGGAAATAGCAGATCTGCAAGCTCACAACACATCGTGTTGTGAGCTTGCAGATCGGCTATTTTCGGTCATTAGTTATTTTAAGATGAGTGTCAGTGTCAGGGTCTTAGAAATGTCATGATTTCTTCAGCTGGTCGGCCTAAAACATCATCATTATATTGTCTTGAGATTTTATTTTTGCTTGATTCCATGCAAATGGCATATTGCAAAATAGAATTTAATACGCAAATAAAAAACTCACACTTGAGGGGCAAATGAGGGGTGTCCACCGTATGTACTGTATATGAGCCAGATGACGTCTTGCGTCATCATTTACTACCCTGTCCCGGGCCTAAACAAACATAGACTTGGCTGGCGACGGATTATTGAGGGGCGCCAGACCCTCCTATGTCCAGCTTTGAGGGTTTGTGTAAACGCAAACATTGAATGCCATTGACATTGAATTGAATGTGTAAACACAAACATTGTGCAAACACAAAAATTGAAGACAAAAGTGAGGACGCAAATTCTGATTGGCCAGAATGTGATGATGTACAGTATGATGATAAGAGCGCCCCTCACTTCACACAGGTGTGATTATTTTTTAATTAGGCTCTAAACAAACATTAAAAGTCCATAGACTTGGCTGTGGCCTGCCACATGATGCAATTTGGGAAAGCCATGCATTGGAGGTGCAAGCAAAAATACAAACTTATTGGATCACCTGTCAGACAGACAGACAGACAGACAGACAGACAGACAGACAGACAGACAATTCTCTCTCACCTGGGCCTGCTGATAAAGCCTCTCCACACCGTGGATTAGCATTAACCTCACCGTTAGCCCACTTTGGCGGAACTGAAGGATTAGCGGTGGCTTTTCGGGGCAATTATGTGGATTTCCTGCTCCAGATCAACGGGAGGAAAGGGAACGGCGGGAGGGGAGGAGGAATGCAGCGTGACAGTACAGGAACCAAGCCAGCTACACGTGCCGGAACTTGTTTAAAGTGTTAGGTGGCCACGAAAAAGGCAGACGAAAGTGACAATTAACATAGACTGAGAGCCAGAGGGGTTTACTTTTACTGTTCGGCTGAGGTTCTTTAAAAATGATTGGCAACACTTTATGTGAAGGGTGTGTACATAAGACTGACTTGATGACACTGACATAATTAACTAGGACACCACACCTGTCATGAACGTGAAGGAATGTTGATGACTTAAAGGGACATTTCACCGCTGGAAGAAACTCCAGTCACTCAATGTTAATACTTGTAGTAGATAACAGTAGCACAATTTGAAATTTGCACTCTGTGCCCAGAAAAATAATGTGTGTTTGACTAGGGTTTGACTGGATTGCCGGATGACTACAATGACTATAATGCTTTGGTGCCGGAACTTGTTTAAAGGTGTTAAATCACAACAATGTTCATAGTTCCGCACTGGAACTAACGATAGTCTAGACCAAGGGGCCAGTGAGGCTATTCAACGTTGAAGCTCTGGGCCCTAGTGGTATGAGGAAGGACTGCAGGCGGACCCGTGGATTCATGACGAGGAAACCCTGTGCAGCTGGGCTTTAACACGTAGGACCATCACTCCCTACGTCACCCCGGACCTCAAATTTGATGTCCGGAGGAGGTACTTCCGGCAGTCTTCCGGGTGCTTCAAAACGCCACTGAGCAACTCCATCGAAATGAATAGCTTGGGGGCGGGGCTAGTGCTCCAGTTCGGTCTCTATCCTTTATATACTCTATGGTCTAGACTCTAGAGTCAGTGCTAGACTCTACAGTCAGTACTGAGCTCTAGTTTAGTACTGACTCTAGAGACTGTACTATTTGCATGCTCAGTCAGTCTGTCTGTCTGTCTGTAGCCTCGGAAACCCAGACGTTTTTATTTCCAGGGAGAAAAAAAAAGTCTGGGTCCGAGTCCACTTCAATTCGGCGATCACTATCTGCTGATTTCTGATCGTCTGCACCTTTGTTAAATTGACGCACACCCATACACACACACTCCTCTGTCTCTCTCTGTCGCTGTAATTCATTAGTCTCATGTCCAGCAGCTGCGCACAGTTTCTGCCGGCAGATCCTGCCGGGAGCTGCCTATGCCATAGAAAGCATAGGTGAGTTCCAGGCTAGTCTGTCTGTCTGTCTCTCTCTCTCTCTCTGTCTCTCTCTGGCTCACCTCACCACCTCAGAGAGAGGTGACAGTCTGAGTCGTGACACAGTGTCCCCGCTGTCTGGCGGCATTAGCAGCCTATAGGTGCCCAGACGACTATGCTAGCCATGCGGGCCAAAATAATCACATTTGAACTGTAGTCTCGGTTTCCTGTTCTTAGCCGATTAGAAAATAGCAGATCTACAATTATGAGCTTGAGTGGTTAAAGTGAGAGGTTAAAGTGTGCATGGTCCATCTTTAAACCCATTAAAAATGGGAAAGCATCTGTGTCATTTTAGATTTATGTTTTTGCGTTGGCAATAGAAAATAGCAGATGTACAACCAAATTAAATCTTGAAAGAACACTGGTTTAGAAGGCATCTGTAGAATCGGCCTTATACTGTAGGTCTTAATGTAGCTATAGTGCTTAAAGTGTACTTGGTCAATCTTGTAATCTGTCTCTGTCTCACTCTTATCTCCCTGACTCCCGGGCTGTCTGTCTGACTCCCGGGCTGTCTGTCTGACTCCCTGTCTGACTCCCTGTCTGACTCCCTCCCTCCCTGTCTGACTCCCTCCCTGTCTGACTCCCTCCCTCCCTCCCTCCCTCCCTGTCTGTCTGTCTGTCTGTTATACTGTATATTTGCATTATTACTATTATTTGTATTTTATCATTTTTACCAACAATGAATTATAAAAGGACACAAAGATGGTGCAGGGGTTTTTACAGCAGCTGGAGCCTCCCGAGTCCCTTTTATACTAGGAGCTCATTGATAACCGCTTAACTCAAAATAAGGCCCATGAGTTGATTCACACAATTATACGGTTTTACTAAACCCATTCCAAACACATAAATACATTTCAGGCGCCACCTCATTAAGATAAGAGAACATTAGTACCCAAACAATCATACCTAAACACTTACATATGATGCTGTTAAAATCATTGCTAATTTAACTCTGAGAGTGTACAAATGGAACCAATGGATGCCGAGGTTGACCCCTAGGGGTATTTGAGGGAGTTCCAGGGGGTCCCCAACTAAATGATAGTTAGGAACCAATTGGGCTTTTATGGATCTCTAATTCTGAGAGTGTACATTTGGAACCAAATGGACCTACTAGGGTCCATTTGGTTCCATTTGTACACTCTCAGAGTTAAATTAGCAATGATTTTAACAGCATCATACCTAAGTGTTTAGGTATGATTGTTTGGGTACTAATGTTCTCTTATCTTAATGAGGTGGCGCCTGAAATGTATTGATGTGTTTGGAATGGGTTTAGTAAAACCGTATAATTGTGTGAATCAACTCATGGGCCTTATTTTGAGTTAAGCGGTTATCAATTAGCTCCTAGTATAAAAGGGACTCTGGAGGCTCCAGGATGCCGAGGTTGAGTAGAGGCTTGGGGCAACAAGCAGGTAACACCCAGGGAGAGCTGCTAGGGGTCCCTTTATGGAAGCGTTTATAGCCTATATAATACAGTTTCTCAAGTTCTGGGTTTGTTTTCCTAATTTGCTTTCAAGTTTATTTTCTATGTTGTCTTTTTGTAAGTTTAGTCTTTAGTGTTTTGGCCTTTCCACTGTAAATAAGCTGCAACGGGGGAAAATAAAACACCCTAAAAAGTATTTTTGGAACTTGGCCGCTCGGCCAACTTTACAGTGTCCATTGTACACTACATTACTTTGTAACACTGTTTTGTGCTTTATAAATAAAATGTACTTACTTACTTACTACTTCTTATCTGTCTGTGTGTGTGTGTGTGTGTGTGTGTGTGTGTGTGTGTGTGTGTGTGTGTGTGTGTGTGTGTGTGTGCGTGTGCGTGTGCGCGTGCGTGCGTGCGTGCGTCTCAGAGAGGTGGTGCTGAAGCTGCTGCAGTTGGAGGCCTCCACCAACGTGGCGGACAGTAAAGGCTGCTTCCCGCTGCACCTGGCCGCCTGGCGTGGAGACGTGCACATCGTGCGCATCCTCATCCACCACGGCCCCTCCCACTGCCGCGTCAACCAACAGGTAGGTGGCGCTGTAGTGTAGTGTAGGCCAAGCACGTTTCACTTTTATACCCCAAACTTATTTAGATGAATACATGTTTCTTCATTGTGTACACATGGAACCTGGTGCGAACTAGCCTGGCTGGGAGGCATACAATACCATATCGGCTTTATGATCCGGTCGGGAGCGGATGATACAGTATCTTTACGTCATGTTGTAGTCACTGGTTTGTTGTCATCAGGCCGCAATCAGAATTACCCAAAGTAATTCCCTGCATCATAATTTTAGGGCCTACCCAATAATAGCCTTGATGTGGCGTATGAACCAGACAGGTTTCTTCAAGTGCTTCTTGGAATAGTTTGTTTGGTACATCCATATTTTATTCCAGCTTGTATAGCTTGTACTGGCGAGACTAAAAACAGGGGGGACCATAACTCTATGGTGGGGGGCGGTGGGGGGGGGGGGGGTCTAAACCACGCCTAGACAGGATCACACGGGCGGTTTAGTAACACAGACCAGGCTTTCCTCCGAGGTGGAAAGCCATGGTGACTCGAGGTTAGGTGCGAACATTCAGCTCACAGACACATACTGGTTAACAAGTGGTACTGCCCCGAAGCTCATATAGCACAGTTTCTCCCCTTCACAAGTGAGCAGTGGTTGGAAAAATCCACAATAATACATTGATAAAATATAAACGATCTATGCAGAATAAGGCAGAGCAGAAGGAGCTAAACTAAGCACTACCGTATTTCAGACTGGAAGCTCGGAGCGATTGATTGGATCGCGGCCACCCCGTCGGAGACACGGCGTGCCAAGGCCCTCCCTCGGCCATGTTTGTTTCTCGCGGGTCAAGACTGCGTGAAACGGAGCGACGCCTCCGCCATCTCACTGATTAATGTTGGTCTTCTGAACGGCGGGGCTTCCGTTCATTCATCTGTTGTCTGTCATGGTGGCAGTGATCCATGGCTGCACATTACTCTGTTCCATCAGTGATCTGTCTCTGACAGCATGGTGGGTGGGTGGGAGGGAGCAGTCGGCCTTCTCTCTGCCGCATGCTGTCGTCTCTCATCAAACACCTCCGTCTGGCAGCATTATCCATGGTCATGTCACAGAGCATGCCCGACCAACGCCAGATTTCTGGTTCCGACGTCCATCCCGATTTGTCGGAGGGCTGACTGTCACCATTACAGATTCTTTTTTTAGAATCCATTTGTCTCGGATTCTTTTTCCAGGCTGCGTTTTTGATCAAAACAAGCTTGATTTGCGACTCGTAACTATAAAGCGTTTATGATCACGCTTACAAAATGTATGTTTTGGGTGAATTAAAAAACATTTACATAGCCGATTCTTACACTTCCTGTCTTCAGTTTTCCGTTCACTTACATTTTGGCGATTTTCTAAACAATATGGATTCAGCCACCAGATGGTACCAGATGACAGCGAGTGAGTTAAATCTGAAAACAATTGTGACAATTAGATGATTGTGTAATAAATAATTGTGACGGGCCAATATTTTCCCTACTTTTACAGAGCCGTATACCACTGATTATCAACATGTTGACAGAAAGTTTTGTCAAATATGTTCTCAGCAATTTGAAAATAACAAATAATAATAATAAACTTTATTTGTATAGCACCTTTCATGACATGAAATGCAGCTCAAAGTGCAAAGGGTACTCTTGATTAAAGTTTCTATTTAAAAAGAATAAATAAAGTAAATAAATACAAAATAAACAAATAACCACTTAAGCCATTCAAAATGTAATTGTTAAAAATGAATCAAATAACATGATTCTGTCAGGCTCTAGTATAGATGAGCGTGGGACGGCGTTCATTTGTTCCCGTCCTTACCAGCCGTCATCAGTGGTGAAAACGCCCCTTGAGTTTCCTCCAGAACGTCCTTGAGTTTTTTGCAACGATACGATACTGTAACGTCTCCCTCAAGGAAGGTGATTTGCCGGCTATTTACAGAGCCTAATAAGCACATTCTCCTCCATAGCCATCAGCCAAATTGTTTCCTTCTCGAGAGAGGGGGGGGGGGTCTTAATCATTTGCTGTGATGAATGGCATCTGTCCGTCGCCCCCTCTGACGTGAAGAGTTTTGTCAGCAAAAGTGGAAGGTAATTTTATTTAACCGTATAGTAGCTTTGGGTCCCAACCGTTTTTCATCCAATGTCTCTATATAGGCTACCGGTGTCTTTAGTCCTTGGCTCGGATCTTCAATAGTCCTTTTTAAATTCGGCAATTGCCTGGATACTCAAGAGTGTTTAAAACGTTTAAAAGCTTTCATCAGACAGAACCAGGAACGTTTCGTTGATGTCATCCCAAGTTTTTTTGTAGATACCTTTGCACATTATATTCTCTACTACCTGCAATGTTATGTTATGTCCTGAAGTCTTGTAAAGTTAACTTTCCTCGACCGCTCACCCGGTAAGAATGTACATACGAGACATTGAGACGAATTGGAGTCGTGCGGGGTTCCTTGCTTTAAAGATGGTCGACCCACCACAACACACAGAGAGAGACAGAACGAGACAGCGTA
>NC_136804.1:15222103-15237103 GCF_951216825.1 Electrona antarctica | reverse complement strand
AGCGGTCCGGACATGTTGCTCCGTGCTTCTATGATCCTATCAGACGATAGACGTCTCATCTCCATAATATGTCAAAACATACAACAATGCTGCGTGGGTATTTTTAAGCTGAGAGAGAGATGTCAATGTCAGTATTATGTAATGTAGGACGTGTGGTGGATAACATTGATACAATAAACAATAAGATAACTGAGTGGTTTTTAGTTTAGACAGTTCTTGGTTGAGACTAGTCATTAGTCCTACACCTACAACCTATCTCAAACCCTCACCCTAACCCTAACCTCCCACGGGGCAGCAACACCTAAACCTAACCTTAACCCATGTCTAACCAATGACTAGTCTAAACTAAGTATGCACCCCGCAAAGCTAAAGTCTACCATTCATTGGCATTGCCAATTGAAGCACAGCGACATGAAGATGCAAAGCTACTGTCTACCATTCATTGTCAATGGAAGCACAGCGACATGAAGATGCAAAGATGCATCTGACGTTTGTAGTTGCTGCAGCTACAGATACACTATGTTTATAGGCTACTGTATACGTATTTCTCTTTTTCAATTGCCACGTTGTTGATCCAGTCGATGTCCCTGCATGTATGGTTGCAAGCTTAAGCCAAAGTTATGAGTATTATGCTGTAATGTAATGTAAAGCGTAGGTCATGTTTGCTATGTCAGCCCGCGGCACGTGTTCAAGCAACAACATACCATGCAGGCGTCACTCACTCACTCTAGTTTCATTGAAACACCGGTGCGCCTGATAAGGCTGTCACTGTTTGTTTAGCTCAATTCCGATTAACTTGGATAGCAGAGAGAGAGAGAGAGAGAGAGTGTGTGTGCATGGCTTCCGAGCGGGAACAAAGATAATGCACCAGGAGAGATGTTTAACCCATTCAATCTGGGAAAGCATCTGTGTCATTTTAGAGATTAGAGTTGGCTATTTTATGTATTTATTTATTTTTTCTCAATCTCGAAAGCGTTGAATTATTTTGAATTACGGAAAATGGTGAGAACTACAGATTTGGAAGGCATTTGTAGAATCAGCCTCAGGTCTTAACAATTTGACTGCCACCGTGTGGCCGGAAGTAGTAGCGATTTGGTGCTGGCCGGATACAGGCAGATCTTAACATGACACGCTTCCGTTTTTTCCGCTATCTTAAATGCTGACGAGCTAACGCGATGTCTCATCTCTCGCTTCGCGATGTCTCATCTTGACATGACACGCTTCAGTTTTTTTCGCTATCTTTAATGCTGACGAGCTAACGCGATGTCTCATCTCTCGCCAGAAATGTTAATATTGTAATCGCGATGCACCACAAAATCAGAAATGAGACCTGAACCTGGCCGATCTGATTCATCACCACGGACAGCGCCGTAGTTTCAGAGAAAACTGCGTCTAAAGATCAATCAATGAATGTACTTTATACCTTTTTATCTGCGCGTGCATGCATAGAATGCTATTTTAATGGGTTAATAACAAAACGCACCCCTTCAGACTCCATCTTAGCCTGTAGCACTTACATTAGCCACAACGACCTTACAGGCATATGTAATTTAGATTTTATGTAGACATAGCTCTCTATAGTGTATACTCTACTGTTAGACGGATGTTATATGCTCTTAGCTTGCTTATGATTCTTGTTTATGTATTTGATGTATTACCATGTGTTGTTCTTGCTTACTGTAAATCGCTCTGGATTAAGAGCGTCTGCTAAATGCCTAAATTGTAATAATACACTCCAAAGTGCACATGCTTGAATCATGTCACTTTACACTTATGTATCTGTGCTTTGTCTAACAAGATAATTATTCACACCTTGATCTACTATTTTTTATGTTTTTCATACATGTGAAAGCTTGAAATGAGACGTTCTGCATAACGAGCTAGGCTATACTTTAACTTTTGGTACTTTAAGTACATTTTGATACCAATACTTCAATAGGCCTACTTTTGTAATTTTACTCAAGTACATTTTGAATTCCAGACTTTTACTTGTAACGGCGTATTTCTATATTGCAGTATTTATACTTTTACTTGAGTGCTTTTTCCAACACTGAATTTACTGCCTATGTCTATTGATGTAGCATTAGTTAGCTGGAAGCTCAATCAGCAACAATAGACAGAGCGCTGAATGCTATCAGGAAGCTGTCACAGCAAGCTGGGTAATGGAAATATATCACCTTCTTTGAGGACGCAGAGGAGGACGGATTCTATCTCTCCTCTCCCCTCTCCACCCCTCCTCTCCTCTCCCCTCCTCTCCTCTCCTCTCCCCTCATATCCTCTCCTCTCCCCTCTCCACCCCTCCTCTCCTCTCCCCTCATCTCCTCTCCCCTCATATGCTCTCCTCTCCCCTCATCTCCTCTCCCCTATATCCTCTCCTCTCCACCCCTCCTCTCCTCTCCCCTCATCTCCTCTCCCCTCATATCCTCTCCTCTCCCCTCTCCCCTCCTCCTCTCCTCTCTCCCCTCATCTCCTCTCCCCTCATCTCCTCTCCTCTCCAGTCCTCTGTGTCAGTCTCGTTGACTCTCTCCTGTGCTTGAGTCTCTCTCTCTCTCTCTCTCTCTCTCGCTCTCTCTCTCTCTCTTTGGCCGTGCGAGCATCATGTTGTGTTGCAATGACGGGGGTGCATTGTCTGTTAAAAGGCTCCAGATGGACCAGAGCTATTACAGCGGTGTCCATCACCACACTTATCACTGCGTGATGTGTGTGTGCGTGTGTGTGTGCACTTGCGTGTGCGCACTTGCATGTGCGCATGCCGGTGGGTGTGTGGGCGCGCGCACGCATGGCACAGAGCAGGAATATAATAATGCACCATGGAGAGAAGACCATACACATCAGAGTGTACGTGCACGTCTGTGTCTCTCTGTGTGTGTGTGTGCGTGTGCCCTAGACGACGAGCACTGTTTGTGTTTATTAAATCTCTTTTCCATTGTTCTGTTCTGAGCCTCCTGCCACGACAGATTATTATTATTTATTATTGTTCTGTTCTGAGCCCCCTGCCACGACAGATTAGCAGGCTATTTAATGTCATTGTTGAGCGGTGCCTCCGCTCCATTACGCAGCTATGTGTGTGTGTGTATGTATGTCCGAGCACAGAAAGCTGCAACAGGGTCATTTCTTGACCATATCGGACACGGGAAGGCTAGCCGTGACCGGGCCGCCCCCCTGGGCGTGTTCCTGGGTGTCTGGATGTTCTGGGGACCCCCCGGGGACCCCCACACGGTAACTCTGTCATTTCTCAACGGGTTCAGACACACACACACACACACACACACACACACACACAGCTGGGCTTTGGAATGTTCCACTCCGGAACATTCGATTCCGTCCATGAATGGAGGGGTGTGCTGTACAGTCTACGACTCTACGCTACGGGGGCACAACAGATGCAAACACACACACACACACGTGATGTGTGTGTGTGTGTGGGGGTGTGTGTGCGTGCGCACGTGTGTGTTTTGTGTGGGATCTGTTTTTTTCGTTTTTCCTAGCTCTGCTGTACATGCAATATCTTTCCATCTCTCACTGCGGAGAGGGGAGAGGGAGTCAATTAGAGAGAGAGAGAGAGAGAGAGAGATAGGGGGAGAGAGAGAGAGAGACTGTGGTAGAAATGATTGTGTCCTCCTCTCCTCTCCTCTCCTCTCCTGTCCTGACAGGAGAGTTTCCACTCTATGTATATTGTGTCGTTGTTATACACACAAACACCTGATGGTGTATGCGGCGTGTGCGTTTATATTGTCATTGTGTGTGTTTTGTGCACACACACACACACACACACATGCACGGACTGTAAGCCCACTCACACATATAGACCTACTGTACACAAACATGTGAACACACGCACGCACGCACGCTTTCTCCCTGTAGGGCATTGTATTTCCCAGCATGGCTATCCATCATGGTTCTCTCTCACCTGTTTTCCAGTCATTACTGGGGGCGCTTGTTTTCCCCCAGGGAGCAGCAGGCCTGCCCCTGACCCCACAGAGGCCTCTCTCTGCCTGCCTGTGGCCACTGCAGAATGCTCATGAACTTGAGAGTGGTTTTGCCTCAAGCACTCAAGCACTTAGCTTTTAACTACTTTAACCATTATTTTAACCTTTAGCTATTGAAAAATAGCAGATCTACAAGCTCATAGCGTGGCACCGAGTGCCGTGATATGAGCTTGTAGATCTGCTATTTATTATATATCTTTGAATATATATTCTTTCACAGAACTTTAAAAAAAAAAACTCAGATCTTTGCTTCTGGGGGAATCCCTGGAACCAAATCGTTTCAGATGGTGGCCAAATGCATATAATTGTGGGGGTCTGCACATGGAAAAGATTGAGCACCACTCAAATAGCAACATACGTTTTTTCTGAAAACTGTTAGGATTTAGTAGAAATTTGTAGAATGACGGATCCAACATATTAACTTCATTCTGGGGGATCGTGAGGTGTTCCTGGACCATTTTGGAGATATGATCCTTCCATCTGATCCTTGGTCTGCCCGGGGGTCTCCTCCCAGTGGTGCATCAAGGACCTCCCTAGGGAGACGCTCGAGAGGCATCCTAACCAGATGCCCGAACCACCTAAGCTGACTCCTTTCCAAGTGAAGAAGCCGCGACTGTTCTCTCTCGTGTGACTGAACTTCTCACCCTATCTCTAGATGCCAGCCACCCGTTGGAGAAAACTCATTTTGGACGCTTGTATTCGCAACCTTATTCTTTCGGTCATGACCCACACACACTTCATGACCATAGGTGAGAGTAGGAACGAAGATTGCTCGGTACTAGACAGAGAGCTTTTCCTTCTGGCTCAACTCTCTTTTCGTCACAACAGTGCGGTACAGCGACTGCAATATACGTATCAGTATCAGTGCCCCTGCCGCTCTGATTCTCCGGCTGATCTCCTTACCTGTCCTCCCCTCACTCGTGAAATGTTTTTCTAAATGTTTTTCAAAATAGTAAAGCATGCCTAAAAGGCATAAGGGGTAAGGTGATGTGCAAGCTAGGGTCCTTAGACATGGGATACGAGTCTTGTGTACTGTACAATCTCTAAATATATATCTGCATGTGTGTGTTTGGTCCGACGTACTAACAGTCCTACAGTCCTGAGTCCGACACCCCACCCAAAACCCAACCCTAAACCTAACCTCACAGGAAGCCACAGGTTAGTTGTAACCGGCCACGGGTTAGTTGTAACCGGCCACGCATGCCGGGAGCCACGGTGTTGTCAGACTAATGCCTGTCGGACTGTTAGCATGTCTAACCAACGTATGCACCCCACAATGAATCATTTGAATGCTCGTCTGTACTTAGACTACTTAAATCTGTACTGTAGCCTACAGTATATACTTTGTTGACCGCAGACCCCTACTTGTCCCAGTGTAGTTCATGTGGTTAAATGACATTTGGAACCATTTCCTGGATGATCGTGACTTTCTGCTGTATATCAGCAGGACAGTAAATGTGTCGGGTGGCTTAGTGCTTACAGACAGACGTTCCTGTAACTTAATGACCCAGCTACAACAGACACGACTCGTCCATCAAGACATAGCGCTTCCTGCTTGGTTCGACTGCCGTATCACAGAGCAGCAGCACATTGATTTCCTTGTTGTTCAATCATTTTAAGTTGATCATACTGTATAAAGACTCTCGGCTTAATGCCTGTAATGTAGAATGTATAATTATGTGCGTGCGTGCGTGCGTGCGTGCGTGCGTGCGTGCGTGCGTGCGTGCGTGCGTGCGTGCGTGCGTGCGTGCGTGTGGCGTGCGTGCGTGCGTGCGTGCGTGCGTGCGTGCGTGCGTGCGTGCGTGCGTGCGTGCGTGCAGCATACAATGAGTACATTGAATATATATAAATGCAAGACCATACCATTACCGCCTCTTGTGGGTCAGGCTGCGTGTGCGTGTGCGTGCGCGTGTGCGTGTGCGACTGACCACAGAGGAACAGCAGGGGGTGGTAGAGGGCTGTTGGGGCATTCTCACAACATGATCTATAGGTGACTGTTCACTAGACTTTTGGTGAAGTGATTAAGAAATATCATATAGTTTTGTTTTGGATCAGTTTTTATTTTTATTTTTCCTGAGAACCTTTAAAAAAAATGTGGAGACTGACATTGAATAATTGGGTCTCATGGTCAAAATAAGAACATTAGGATATAATGCGTAATAAAAAATAAAAAATAATAAAACATAAAAACATTTTTTTAAATCTAAACGTTGCCACGGTCAAGAACAAGTCTTGCACGGATGGCCCCATTTATCCTGGTATGGACATATTGATGACGCAGGCCTGCTCACGTCTTCTGAATCAATGAATGGACGCACAAACGAGAGAGGAGGAGGGAGAGAAGCAGGGAGGGAGCGTCGGAAATGGAGGAGAAACCCTAGCGGCCATGTTGGCTACACACAGACAGGAAGCAATAGATTTCCCCCTGACAAGATCCCACAAATGTGGACACGGTTATGGAATGTAAACGACCTGCCATCATCATGATGTATGAACCAGAGACCAAAGTGTTAGATACAGTACATGAGTCTTTATGTTCTCCTCTGCTTTGGATATACTGTAGGATTTGGCCCATTCCGGACGGGGGAACCCCTTTTGGTGTTTTAAGCATTTTGAACAATTGCAGATCTACAAGCACTATGAGCTTGTAGATCTTCTATTTTTGAAAAACCCGTGAAAATGTGGCGCAAGTCTTTGAATATATATTATTTCAGAGCGAACGTTTTTAACTCAAATATTTGCTTCTGTAGGGGGGGGAACAACATATTTTCAGATGGGGGTCGGCGGCCAAATACAGATAATTCTGGGGCTCCTTGACATGAAATAGTTTGAGCATTTTGTAGAATCTAGTGTCAGGTCTAAATGGGTTAATACTAGTAATACACAACCGCACATACGCTTCTATTTTTATTTTTTTTATTTTTTACACCTATCATCGACCGTGACTTTCCATGTCATAAGAAGACAAGAATTGAGGTTTTGGCGAAGCATGCAAATTGCATGGTGGTCCCCAGCTAAATGTTAGTAACCATATGGACCCTTATAGATCGTTAACTCTCAAGAGTTAAATTATTGTTAAACATCTGCATTACTTACAATTTACAAGTAGTCTACACAATTAGAGAATGTAGAAGAATTGTATTGTTTTTTTTAGTCAACGTTTGCCTTTTATCTCCTATGGTACCAATTGTACCAATACCAATACCTATTGTATTGATATATACAGCATGGAATTGTCTACAGAATCTTATCCAACGACAACTAAGAAAACTCACCAAATGGTGGTCCGTGGCTCAAATGCAGAATACATAAAGGGTCTTGATATGAAAAAGATTGAAAACCACTGATTTAATGGATCATTGGAAGGATAATGGTTTGTTTCCCACCTGCTATACCCCTACAGAACCACCAGAGGGAGACAGCTCGGACATGGTGTCGGTGCTATAGAGTGCCGAAGTCACTTGCTCATCCCCTCAGGGTTCCATGGGGTTCGCACAAGATTTACTCCATGGAGAATAACATTGGGTCCTCTTAAAATTGTCTCATATAAGCATTGTGGTCCAAAAATAAACAAACTGTCTCGGCGATATTGTCGGCAAGGTGTCTCTGTATCAGTCAGTCTCACATACAGTATGTGAGAGTCTGTTTCTAGCGAAAATGTAACTATTTCAGCCGCAGTAACATTAGCGTTTTCTCTCAGTCAGTTGATTCTTCATATCCATATGAGTGAAACGGCCGGGATGATTTGTTTATTTTTCAAACACAGTTCGATCTAAAAGATGCCCCTATGGGCATTATAATACAAATAAAAAAGTACACGAACCCGTGGACTTTGCGCGCCCTCTAGCGACATTGACGTCAGACTTCGGTGCTCTATGATAACGGTGTGTTTCCCACCTACAGAACCACGAGAGGGAGACGGCGCTGCACTGCGCGGCGCAGTACGGACACTCTGACGTGGTGTCGGTGCTGCTGCAGGAGCTGACCGACCCCACCATGAGGAACAGCCGCCAGGAGACCCCGCTGGACCTGGCTGCACTGTACGGACGCCTGCAGGTCAGCAGAGTGTTTCACACACACACACACACACACACACACACACACACACACACACACACACACACACACACACACATCCGCTTATGGACAGCATCATCATAAGCATACATGGGCGACCGGCGGCCCGGGAGCCACATGCGGCCCCCACCTTCGTGTAATGCGTCCCGCAGGTTATATAACATCAGAATATTGATATACGGTCAGATGGGTTTGGCCACATGCATTCTGTATATTCTCAGAGCATGGTAGGGTCAATCAATCAATTGTATGTTAAATGGACATGGTTTACTTTAAGCTTCGATTTATTGGTATCACAATGAAAACACCCCTTTTCAAGGTATTTTCTTTTAAATATAAATGTTACATTTTCATTAAAGGAGCATTCAGTGATTTGGGTGATTTGGAAAAAAACCTGGTCCACCCGGTAACAAGATGTGCACATGCACACGCTCTACAGTGGGGGAAGTACAACAGACCAACAGCACGTGCACCAATGCCCGCCCCACTCGATCATGATTGGAGGAAGGCCCCTCTCATCCTGATTGGATGAAGGTTTTGCCACCCAAAGCCCAAACCGAAACTAGGGTTTTTTTGACCCCAGGGGCTCACTGGGGACAGGGAGGAACTCCTTATATGGTCAGCACACTTTATAGTAGGGAGGATTATCCAACATATAAGAAAAAATAAGTGATATTTGAATTAAGTGAAATCACTGAATATACCTTTAAAATATTAATAATAATAAGCAAAATCCTCACGGCACGTTGAGAACCAGTGTGCTAACATACATAAGGAAACACATGGAGAGGTGTACATTTGAACAGGGCTCTCTCATAATAATAAGAGAGAACGATGTTGTATCTCTCAATGGGACTCACCTGCATGAATAAACAAGGTCAAATATATAAATAAAACATGCAGGCACACATTTGGAAATCACATGGTGAGGAATGCATGCTCTTTTCTCTATAGGTAGACTGCTGCTGTGTGGTCATTAAAAGTAAAGAAGTTCATAAGAAACTATACTATACCAATAGGGGGTGCTGTTGCACCACTCGCTTCAGACTGGTCTGATTTTTCATTCAAGAATCTGCACCCAGCTACAGAGACTATATTCCAAGACTGAGCACCACCCTCACAAGAATGCAAAAACAAACCAGTTGCATTCAGTAGAAGTCTGAATTTGAATGAATAATTCATGCACAGTCTCTCTCTCTCTCTCTCTCTCTCTCTCTCTCTCTCTCTCTCTCTCGCTCTCATAATAATACTAATAACGAGAGGCAATTCCTATGGAGGAAAACATCACTGTGGGTGGGCCGGTTGTGAATGTTTGGAATACACAAACGCACACACACACATACACATATCCTTGGGGGAGGCAGTACACACACACACACACATATCCTTGGGGGAGGCAGTACACACACACACACACACACACACACACACACACACACACACACACACACACACACACACACACACACACACACACACACACACACACACACACACACACACACACACACACACACACACACACACACACAGAGAGAGAGAGTGTGGCCAGTAGAGCAGCTGGATGGGAACCGTGAGGTTCCCAGTTCGATGAGCAACCCACAACACACAACCCCTACTTGCTCCCGATGTGCAGGTTGTTGTTGCATGGTTTCCTCCACCGTCCATCGGTGTATGACTGTGTGTGAACGGGTGAATGTAATGCATAATCTATTTAAAGCGCTATATAAATGCACCATTTACCATTCATTTCCTCTCTCGCCGCTCTCTTTCTCCTGCAGGTGGTCCGCATGCTGGTGAGCGCCCACCCCAACCTCATGACCACCAGCCACACGCGGCGACACACCCCGCTGCACCTGGCGGCACGCAATGGACACCACGCCACTGTACAGACGCTACTGGACGCCGGCATGGACGTCAACTGTCTGGTAAGACGCCCGTCATGTGAGCGCGCGCACACATGCACGCACTCTCCCTGCAGACACACAAACACACTCACACACACAGCCTCTTGCAGCTATAGCATCATTCAGAGTCGTGCCATAAAAAAATAAAAAAACATTGTACTGTAGGCCTACTGTAATTTTGTTCTATAGTTTGGTTGAAAATTATAATAACATGAGGAATGTGTAAAGCAGTGTTTGGTTTGTCGCTGAACAGCCGGTTACTGTTCTCCCAGTGGCTTCAGCCTCTGAGTCTTCTTTGAAAGATGTAAAAGGCTCTGTTCTTGCCTGTGTAATGAACAACACACCTTTGGCTAAAGCCTCGAGTTGTAACAAAGCATTTCATTCGGATGGATGTTTTCAACAGTAACTGAGACGGTGTGAAGTGTGCGTGTGTGTGTGTGTGTGTGTGTGTGTGTGTGTGTGTGTGGGGGGGGGGGGGGGGGGGGGGGGGGGGGTACGTGTGTATCATGTTTTACATTGAATCAATGCAGTAGGTGATTTTTACTTTATTTATTCAAGGAGAGGTTATGGGAGGCAGAGTTAGTGCTGAAGTGTTCCACGTCCAATCATAGGTCACTAAGAAGCAGTGTTGATTTTGAAATAGTTTTCATTTAGTTTTAGTCACATTTTAGTGACCTGGAATGCTTTAGTGTTTAGTTTGTCTAGTTTTAGTCGACTAAATGTCATGTGATTTTAGTCGACTAAATCTACAGTTGTTTTTTGTCGATTTAAAATGCATTTTTGCGGGTCTTGATGCAGTCGTAATGCTCACACAACGTGTCGACGCGTTGTGAGCTTTTATTTTCAGCATGCAACCAAGTGTAACATGACTTATACTGGATTTCTTGTCCACTACACTGCTAGGAAGCAGCCAATCATGACTAGGTCATCACTAAAGTCGCCACCAAACTCGTCCTTATGGTCGTCAGTAGTAGTGGTGGGTGCAAATGTAGTCCAGGTGCTTTTTATCAGGGTGATGGACCAATGGGAGCGCCCTCAAATGCACTCGCTTGATTCCTCGTTAAAGCTTCAACAGTCATTACTATAACGATGTAATCATGAGTCATCATGTTAGTCATGCTGTTGTTTACACTTCACAGCATAAGATTTAGTCCCCTGTAGTCTTGTGTAGGCATATATATTATTGTCATAATTCATTCATAAATCAATACAATCATTGCTGCTGTGAAGGCCATAGCCAAGGCTGTGTGAGGTCCAAGGGGGTTCAATTTATAAAAAACGTGATTATAATTTGAAGCTTATTTACTGCATTTCTGGACAGCAAAGCCTATGAAAAGGAAATTGCAGGGCACAAAAAGCGAGAAAAATAATACAATACCAATTTACACTACATTAAACACAGAGGAATAATAGGTCCCCTGCAGCTGTAGTCAATAGATATGACGGCTTGGGTCTAGACAGAGCTTGTACCAAACATTGATTCTACCTACGGCTGTTTATTCATCATTTTCTCTTTCTTTTTGCTGTTATTGATGCTACAATGTTGAGGAAACAAAAGCCTTTTGTACTCTTTTGTACTTGCATCTTGCATTAACCCATTAGGACTGAGACCAGATCCTACAAAATGTCTTCTAAAACACGACAGTTTTCTGAAAAACCTGTTTCTATAGCAGTGGTTTTCATTTCAAACCGTTTCATGTCAAGGACATGTCAAGGACTAAAGTATAACATAATGCTTAAAACACCAAAAGTTGTTCCCGTCCTGAATGGGTCAACAACGTTAACCACTTCAACCTCACAATCCCTATTCTTTTTTTTCTTTTTTTTTTAAAGAACATTTTTATTGAATTTTTATGTTTTCACATAAAGATGAATCAAATGTATACAGATAAAGTGAGACAAACTAGAAAGGTATAAATTAAAAGCACAATACAATAAAACAGAGACAAGAAAAACAAAAAGCACAAACAAAACAAAACAAACAAAAAAGAAAATGGCGAGCAGCACATACACAATACAGTCAGTTATTCATTAGGGGAAAACATGTATATATACAAATATATACATACACAACACACATGGGCACATCAGAAGGCAAATTGCAAGAGTACAGCTGGGGCTCTCTAATCCAATGAATCACTTCCTTCATAAATCACAGTAGATAGATCCCTTAATAAGCTTCTCTGTGTAGCTAGAAAATGCATTTTGTTTAATTGGATTCACGAAAAACCTCCTTCAGTGACTCAGTGGTATAGAGAAATCTACAGAGTACTTCCAATCGAAAGGCTCAGTGCCAAATTAAAAGAGAGAGAAAATAACTTTATGAATATATGGCAGCCGCTGATAATGAAACAAATAACAATATGTTAATAACTTTGTGTGTGTTTTTTGTTAATATATCGTTCAAAATGTTGTGTGTGTTCATAAAGGCGCAAGTCCACCGTCCGTATTTGGGCAATATTTAAATAATCAACATGACATCATCCGCATGAATGTCAGAGATTCTACGTCTTTGTCTGAATATGACATAATGAGGTCGTGACCTCATAGTGTCATTGCTGGCTGCGGCCATGACTGACTGACTGACTGACTGACTGACTGACTGACTGACTGACTGACTGACTGACTGACTGCTTGCTGTTGAAAGTAAATGCTGTTAGCCGTTAAAAGGCTGTTAACAGGAAGCACTCCTCTCTTATTCACATTAACTTTCCCTTCCTCTATGATGGAAGTGTTTTTCATTGACTGGCCTCTGGACAAAGGACTGACTCACACCCAGTACTTCAAAGTCAAACTAGAAGAAGTGCCCCTTTGGGCACAGGTCTCTCCTCCAGGATTGATATTGGGATACAATCTGAAGGACTAATATAAAAAGTGTTGCACGTAAATGGGCCAGATGTTTTTCCTTGGGCTTTAGGGAGTATGCACACCATGTTTTGTGCACATCAGTGCATGTAAAGATGTGACTTGGCCTGTTATAGCGCCACCATGAGGCTGATTTGAAAGAATAGAATCTGAGAAATCCAACAGACTCGTCGTGATCACATGACTACAGAGATCATGTGTACCGATTTGTGTGAGATCTGGATAAAATCTGTGCGACTAATATAAACAAATGTGTTTTGCAGAAATCGGCCTCATGGTCACGCTATAACTGTCAGATGTGGAAAATGCAGGGAAAATGTTTTGTCATGGCCTCTAGGGAGTGTGCATACGAAGTTGTACACAGATCGATGCAGTTATACTGTAGGTAAAACAGTCTGATTTGGAAAAAAGTGGCATGTCGTCCTCGCCTAGTGGAAATGTACATGTAAAATTTCACGGAAATTGCACACTGTTTGTGATTTGTGGCATTTTGTTCAAAATGGACCAATCATGCAAGCTTTGGAAGCCAATCTTAGCCAATCAGGATGGAATATGGGAAATGGTGCATATCCGTGTTGATCACATGACTATGGAGATAGTGTACTGAATTGCATGATGTATGGATAAAATGTGTACGAGTAATCTACAGAAATGTGCTTGGCCAAAATCGGCCTCATGGTGGCGCTATAACAGGCCGGTGTGGAAAATTTGGGGCAGAGGTTCGTCGTTCAGGGAGGCATCCAGGGACGTAACAGACGGACGGACGGACGGACGGACGGACGGACGTTGTGAGCCTGTAGATCGGGAATTTTCACTATTTATTTTCACAATAATTTATGAAACTAAATGCAATGCCTATCACGTCTCATAACAGCTATCCATGTATGCCTCTTTCACCACAAAGTCAATATTAATAATGGATATCATGGATCATAGCTCTCAAACATCTGTGGCTCACTCAGGAGATAGAGTAGAGTAGAGTGGCCCCTTGAGAATGCCATGGTCCACCCGGCTCCTCCTGCCCTCATAAGATCACTTCTATTTCTGTGATTATGAGATGAGATGTACTTTATTATCCCTGCAGGGAAATTAATATGTTACAGCAGCATAATGTAACAAATAAACAGTAATCAAACAGACAGACAGTAACACATCAGACACACATGGACATAATCACAACAAGACCACAGACTCCGTCAGGACCATGAGCATTTGGGGAGAAAGTTCCTATGAGTTGTATAGTCTGATGGCGGTTGGCAAGAAGGGGAGTCTATACCGCACTTTGTGCATTTTCGGAGGGAAGGTGCTCACGCCTCTAGCTGCTGCTGATTGGCCAGGCCGTTTTGTGGCCGGGCATCAAGTCTGCCTGAGAGTTCCCAGATGGGAGCGGAGTCAGGTTAGCTCACCCTATCCTGCAAGCAGTGTTGTCCCTGAACGCGTTCAAAGCTCCAAACGCGGTGCGCTTTTGTGTGACGCTGTAGTATGATCATGTAGCGCGTTGATTTACAGAAAATAAAAACACAAAAAGTTGAAATATGTGACTAAATTTGACTGAGGGACTGCCATTGGATGTTTTTGAATTTTCGTTTTTTCATGTCATATGAAAGCAGGGAATCATAGCTTCAAATTGACATATTATTGGTTGTTCAGTTTAACCCACCAGTTTTGGAGATATGGCTTATAGAGTAATGTCTTGCAGAAAACAGCGAGTTGAGAAAACAGGCTTGAAAGGTTCACTGCTGTGGTCTCTAACATTACACCATAGCTACATGTTTAAGCGTTTATTTCATATTTACATGTCGATTTCAGCTCTGACACTTATTGCAGACATGCTCTAGTATGTGAAGAGTCTGCCTGTGCTATAAACACATTTAAAAAAAATAATAATAATAATTTGCGCGATGGCAGGCTCTCAGTCAAATCTGGTCACATATGGAGATTAGAGGTTTCTGCCCACGACAACTGTGAGCTTGTGCATCTGCTATTATTGACCTTTTTTAATTTTGAAAGTGTGGGCACAGGTCTCCACCAGGGCAGGTCAGGTTGTGGCCTCCTGGTGGCGCTATAATAGGCCAATATGAAAAGGGTACCATTTATTCTTACGCCTTGAATGTCAATTGGATGATTTGAGGACAGATCCATCTTGAACACATGTCACTATA
>NC_136804.1:15140642-15218142 GCF_951216825.1 Electrona antarctica | reverse complement strand
CCAGCAGCGTGGTGATTGATGATTGCTCAGCCTGGTGTGTGTGTGTGCGCGTGCATGCGCGTACACGTGCCCTTCCATGATCCTTCATAATGACATTGGCACCCTCTGGCAGGCTGTGTGCGTGCTTGCGTGCACTTGTGTATGCGTGCTCGTGCTTATTACTATCCATGTGGGGAGCAGGATACGCATGTCAACATTGACCTAGTGGGGACGTCCTACTGGTCTGGGACACCACAGTAATTTTCATGGCTATAATGTTCACACGGCCAGATGCAAAGATACAGTCTACCATTCATTGTGAATGGAAGCCAGCGACATGAAGCTACGAAGCACATCCGACGTTTGTAGCTAGGGATGGAGCTCGATACCCGAAGAAACCCGATAACAAGCTTCAATATTATTTTCCAAAAGTAAAAAGGTCACTTGCCTTCCGTCTGTTAGAAAAGTACTGTATTTGAAGGCCATAGTAAAAGATACTGGTTCTGTTCAGAATTTAAAAAACAATTGTCGTCTTCTGTCTTTCCACAAAATAATAGAAAATGCTCGATAGTACGTGGGCTCGATAAGAAGCCGGCTCGATAAGCCTGATCAATGAGGTGCTCGTTATCAATAAAAATGAACAAGCTCCATCCCTATTTGTAGCTGCTGCAAAAGCTACAAATTGAAGCTTTGGGTTCAACTTCCAGATGCAAAGCTACAAAGATACATATTGAATTGTTGTTGTTTTTTTGTTGTTATCACATAATTTCATAGGTCACCACATTCGGCGACACTGAAACACAGAAACGGAGTAGATGTGTTTAGAATGTATCTTCACCAAAAGTCTCACTCATTCACTTCACACACACATTCAAACACTGATGGCGGAGGAAACCATGCAAGGCACCAACCTGCTCATCGGGAGCAATTAGGGGTTCAGTGTCTTGCTCAAGGACACTTCGACACTAACTGTGTGTCTGTGTGTCTGCGTGTCTGTGTGCGTATCAGGTATTGATATCAACCTGACAGACTACCAGGGGAGAACAGCTTTGGAGATTCTGAGAGAACATCCTGCACAGAAGTCTCAGCAAATCACAGCTCTTATCCAAGGTAAATTACACACACACACACACACACACACACACACACACACACACACACACACACACACACACACACACACACACACACACACACACACTTCACTTTCACTCTGAGCCATGTACACACTGTACATGACATGGTCCGTATCGTTGCTGTATCCATATTCAAGTTTTTTCTTAAATGAATTCCCTATACTTGATAATACTACATGTACTGTATTATCAAAACTGTTACTTTTGAAACGCGCTGAAGCTTGTAGATCTGCAAACACTTTTGACGCTTTTCTTTGTAGAGTGCATGCTCTCTCTCTCTCTCTCTCTCTCTCTCTCTCTCTCTCTCTCTCTCTCTCTCTCTCTCTCTCTCTCTCTCTCCCCCATTTATACAGCGGATGTGAGGCTGATTGATAAACCCCTTTTTCCAGGAAGTTTATCTTCCAATGGGAAACAATGGGAGCTCCTGTGTGCGTGCGTGTAGTACATTCCAACTCGACCTCAGTGTACTGCCATTGTCCGCATGGCTCGCGCAACAATCCGGCGTCCATCGTTGAACGGGGTGAATCGCATGGTAATTAGTGAGCGCGATGGTTATCGATGAGCACCTCGCCGCAGACCACAGCTCAACGAATGGCTGGGGGGTGGGCGGTGTGGCTGCCTTATATTCCAACTGAA
The DNA here is from genome assembly GCF_951216825.1 of Electrona antarctica. Taxonomy (NCBI): domain Eukaryota; kingdom Metazoa; phylum Chordata; class Actinopteri; order Myctophiformes; family Myctophidae; genus Electrona; species Electrona antarctica. Next base: position 15,216,391 of record NC_136804.1, on the reverse strand, counting down.
GCACAGCTGGATCATACTTGATGGGATAATAAGACAGACTTTTTTCAGAGAGGAGGGAGGCCGCTATTAGGTAAGACAGAGTGAGTGTTCCTGAAGGGAGAGATGGGGGGCGGGTAACGACCTCAGGAGGTATTGGAACTGAAAGCGTTTCGAAAGTGTTTTTTTTTATCCTGCAGAGAAGAATAACAGCGGCGGTAGCTTGGCTCGTGTCACGGCTCAGAGCAGATGAGGACATGGCATTGGAAGACGGAGAGCAGGCCCTGGGCAGATCTCATCTTCCACCCCGTTGAGACCACCAGTGGGCTGGTGTTTACTCCAACAGGATGGTTTAGACTTTAGTGTGACAAAACCGATACCTCAACAACTGTCCTCAAGTGCCAGCTACCAACCTTCTTTTTTTTTTTGAGGGGTGCTCGCCTCTCCTATGCCCAGCTTTGATTTGAGCGATGATTTGATTGGCTGAGCAAAGTACACATTGATGATAAAAAGTGAGGGCAGAAAAGTGAAGACTGAAAAGTGAGGATGCAAATTGTGATTGGCAAGAATGAGATGATGTATGATGATAAGAGCGCCCCTCACTTCACAGAAAGACATCAGGAAACCGTCATGCTTTTTGCCTTTTCTGCCTTTATTGATAGATTAACAGTAGGCTGATAGGAAATGGGGACAGAGATGGGGGGGGGGGGGGGGGGGGGGGGGTGACACGTAGCAAAGGTTTGTCGGGATCGCAACCTTCATGCAGCCCCATTGCCCCCGCCGGGGGCAGCAGCTGTCCACCTCTGAACAGCACTCAGCGGGTCAATGGAGACCCACTTGGTCTCCGGTTCCAACTCTGATGTTGCGGATTTACCCCCTTTACCCCCCTGGGGTTTAAGAGGTTCCACTTCAACCAACTTTGTTGTTCGACAAATAGCAGCCGATCTACAAGCTCATACACAGCTTGTAGATATGCTATTTTGGCCGAACATTTGCTGAATGTTTTCCTATTATGATGACTAGAATAGGGATGTACGGTTGTAGTTAATTGATGGCTTCACTCCGTGGAGCCACAGACGGTGACTTTGACCATGAAGATCTAAGCTGGAGAATCTAGATGAAAATGTGGAGCCAGTGTTTGGCCAATGGCAGCCAGATAAAACAGTTGTTTAACCCCTTTAAGACCTGAGACCAGATTCTACAAAATGTCTTCCAAATCCTGACAGCTTTCTTAAAAACGTATCAGTGGTGCACATTTTCATGTTAAGGACCCACAGAATTATCTGTATTTGGCTGCGGACCCCCATCTGAAAATATGTTGTTCCAGGGACCCCCCCCAGAAGCAAATATTTGAGTTAAAAACATTCACTGTGAAAGAATATATTCAAAGATTTGCACACGATTTTTCAAAAATAGCTAATGTTTAAAATAATGGTTTAAGAGGTAAAAAGCTGTAATGTGACACATATGTGTCTAAATGGGTTAAAAATAGTAACAAATAGCCGATCTACAAGCTCACGAAGCGTCGTGAGAGTACTACTTTTATGCAAGTTTGGTTTAGCGCCCCAGCCTGTGTCCGGCGTGAGGAGGAAGCCCCAAAAAACCCACGTGAGGCCTTTAGGGGAGGGCCATTCAAGCCACTGTTTCCCTGCGGGCCTGCAGAATCCACCACTCCTGAATGAAGTGTCTGGTGCTGGGAATCTGGTGCAACGCACAGGTCCTCCTGGGCCTGGTGAGAGCAGGAGTGGAACTGGTGAGGAGTAGGAGGTGCCCGGCCAGGAGTCAACCCACAGTGACTAGTCGCTCCACGTGCCGGATGTCCCGCCCAGTACCAGATGGCCCGCCCCGTCCTGGCAGAGTAGTTCTGGAGCACCGGAGTGTGTGTCCCTGGTTTTTCCCTAATGGGACTGATCGAGGGTAGCTACTGGGATGTAAGTTGGGACTTGATCACCCCGGCTGGGTCACCCGAGTGAGGGGTATGATGTTCGAGAGACCCGAAACCCCGATAACCTTGGGATACATCACTGAGGATACGTCCCAGGTGCATCCTTGCAACGTTTTTTTTTTGTTCTTGTACTTTTACAAAATGTTGCATTCCGGACTTTTACTTTACAGAGTATTTCTACATTGCAGTATTGATACTTAAGTAATACATTTAAAAAGTGAGTACTTTTTTCCACCACTGGTTATAGTGCCTTGTGGCAAACACATTGCAGCGGAGCTGAGCTATTTACGCCTTCTTCAATGAAAGCCATGCATGCACATCACCGTTTTGATGTGGGAGAACCCTCATTCATGATGTTCATACTCACATGTTGAATGGGGACAGTGTGGCTATAATGCTGTGGAGAGACAACAGTTCAGTCCCACTGAGCAACAGTGGGCTATTAGACATCCGTCTAAAACCGGGCTAAACTGGTCTAGAATTAGATTAGATTCGACGTTGATTCGCTGTTTTTTTTCTCCGTGGACTTAGTGGGGTGTCATGTCATCTGAGTTGTCCGTGTTGACTGCCAAGCATTTCAACAGATAATTGGACCTTAGCGGATGTTCTGGAATTGGTCGGTCCGTTGGTGTTTTGTTTTAAATGCATTTATTATTTTCAAAGAAAACAAAGTTAATTTCACCATCTCCGCTCCGAGCCTTCAGATCAGTTGAGACTGAGCATTGTGCTGCATGTTGTTTATCGTTCTTTATCCTTTCTGTCTAGTTGTCCGTGTGTATCGTCGGTCAAACTGTAAGATTAGTTTTGAAATTGCTTTTTTCCCCCCTCGTCCCAAGGCTCATGAATTTGTTGGGACAGATTCTAAAGCACTTTAAAAGGAATTGATTTGCAGAGCCTATAAAGGCAGTTTTGGTCAAGATGATAACCCTTTGCTTTGTAAAGTTCCACAGCTGATGATCCACAGCTTTAATTTAAGTCATATCAAATTCTACATACAGTAGAATCACAAAGCTCGAGGCATTTTTTTCTGTCACTGTGTTGTTGTCGGAGGTTAACCGATTCCAAGCCACCATTGACTCCAGCACTCTGGAGCCAGTGCCAACAGAATGCACGAAAAAGGCCACAAAGAAGACCCCGTGAATCGGCTCTGTGAATCAGAAGTAGTACTCAGCCATTTCGGTGCCACAGCCGGTCACCTAATCTAGCACTAGAAACGTTAATATTCTAACCGGGAGGCCATGATCATTTTTTATTGAGCTCCTAACATCGTCCCTCACCTCAATCTGAGGCTCAATTCCGAGAAAATGCAGCTAAAGATCGCAGAAACACTTGCTTCCATGATGTGACGTCATCGTAATCCAAAAACTAAATGTGTGTGTGTGTGTGTGTGTGTGTGTGTGTGTGTGTGTGTGTGTGTGTGTGTGTGTGTGTGTGTGTGTGTGTGTGTGTGTGTGTGTGTGTGTGTGTGTGTGTGTGTGTGTGTGTGTGTGTGTGTGTGTGTGTGTGTGTGTAGTACAGTACAGTGGAGCCTCGTCCTGAGTAGTAGTAGAATGAAGAGTGACGCTTCACTCATCTGCTGTAAATCAAAAACGCATCCTCCTCCATAACAACAGGGGAAGAACCCCCACGGCTGCCAATGACAGCACTGCTGCTGGGTGTGTGTCTGTGTGTGTGTGTGTGTGTGTGTGTGTGTGTGTGTGTGTCTGTCCGTGTTTCTCCTCTGCAACAGGAAATAGCATGCAGCTGATCCATTCACTACCCCACAGCTGTGTCCTCTCTCTTTGCCTCTCCCTCAGTCTCTCTCGCACGCACGCACGCACGCACGCACGCACGCACGCACGCACGCACGCACGCACGCACGCACGCACGCACGCACAGATAGGACGGTTCTCTCCCTCTTCTTTCTTTGTCCCCGTTACAGTTCAAGTCTCTCCAATTCCAGCTCTCATTTCCTGACGTGGGGTTCAGAGATGAGATAGAATGTGTGCTTCAAGTTGCCCGTGGAACGACAGTGTCGCTGAGACGAGTGACGTGTGATTCGATGCTCTGGTTTTAGAGGAGATGAAAAGGAGGACAGAATATGATCGGGGTGGCTAATGTTCTCGTTTTGGTGTCGCTTTCCCTTTGCATTGCACATATAGTTTTGATGTGGAATAATTATGCTCCTCGTGAATCGTATACATTACAGTATAACTCACAGCAGTGATTTAATTTGCGCCGTCGCTTGAATCCAAACATCGTCTCGTTGCAATTCAACCGACCAGAGACTGTCACAACAACAGACACGCGGAAATTAGTCTGAAGCGCAGCGCTCTCACATATCCCATTAGTTAGACAGCCAACGTCAGATCTGAAATCTGAAGCATCAATTAAGCACCACACTACATTTTTGGCCTGTTTACGCATAATTATAAGCTCCCTCTCTATGATTTCAGCCTGACTTTAATGTCTGTGATTTAGTGGCTGTGGAACGGCTACTATAGCGTCCCTGTGGCTATCCAAATACCGTGTTCTATCTTTATCTCTCCACGGGGCGGCCTCAATCGCCAATAACTACGTCTTAACTTCTTCTGTCATCTGTCACTCCATCTCTCTCTCTCTCTCTCTCTATCTCTCTCTCTCTCTATCTCTCTCTCTCTCAATCTCTCTCGATCCCGTTCGTCCTCAGCAGCATGTCTCTGCTCATGCCTCGCCTCGTTAAATCATGTATAACTATGGGCCTTTGGATCTTATATACCCATTGATTATACAGAAACAGATTGTTGTTTTGGCTTCACGACCACAGATTATAACATTGGGAGCGAGCGGGCCTCGTAATCACTTCGGGACCAAAACGGTTGCTTGAAAAGGTGCAATCTGGTCAGAACTCTGGTTCCGGGGCGACGACCACGGATCCAGGAATGTACAGTCAACAACAGTCAACTGGTTAACACACACAGCACACTGCGAGTGAGCACGCAGACAAAAAGAATGGCCAGGAAGTTGATGGCGACGATTAGAGAAGAGGCGCACACAGTAAAGTCCCATTGTTACAGATGGAGGGCCGTGATTTTTTTTTTCAGGTATTATAATTATATAAGGATTTTATTCAAAAAAGTGTACAGTATTTTGTTAAAATGTCGTTTTTTATGTCGCCACACCCACCGGTTCATTAAGTATGCTGGTTTGCCTGATGGGTGGTGATCCATCTGAACTGAAGCCGCACCCACAGCTGTAATTTAACCCAGGAAGGTGTACAAATGGAACAATTTACAATGTAGGCATTTAGTAGACTCTCTTAATCCAAATGATGAACGGATCCATTTGTACACTGTTCTGGAGTAAAGGAACAATAGAATGTTAATATAGAGACTCCTGCACCAGTACTGAAGTCCCTTGGCTGTTGCTAAGACTCGCTTTGAGGAAAACAACATCTTCATCTATCTTCAAAACTCGTTTTTTATCTGCCTGGGGCGTTTGCCACATTACGTTAGAACGCCTCGGCTTGAATGATTTGTAAACGTAGTTTTCCAATATGAAGGAGAGGCTGTTTTTACTCCAGCAAATGTATAACTATTAAGAATCTTTTTTTTTACAAGCGATTCAGTTTGTCAGCATGTTTTGGGTGAAAGGGAAAGCGTCTTTGGGTTGCACAGTGCAACAGAGCCCCAGCTGGCTCATCTGTAGCCACTTAAGAGCTTGGTGACAGCCAAAGTGTAATCTGACCTCTCTCTCTCTCTCTCTCTCTCTCTCTCTCTCTCTCTCTCTCTCTCTCTCTCTCTCTCTCAAGAGTACAAAAATAATATTGGCGTGGTCAGAATGCCGAGACTCTCCTCTTTCCAACAGCGTTCATAAGCTGATCTTTACGACTCCAGCAGAGAAGGTCACATACTGTACAAATATAGTATGTATACGTATAGCCTATGCCTATAGCATACTGTGTATATTGTGTCTTGCACTGCTTTAATAGCACTCCAAGGTTCTTTTGTATCACGTGTGCCAACATGTAGTCATGGTACTGTACTGTTACTGTACTTTACAGCAGGAATATATCCTATTTTCAGTATACTTTTACTTCTACTCCACTACTGTACATCTCAAAGGCAAATATTATACTTTTTACTAATTACTTTGTAGATTTTGATTTATTACTGTATTACAAAACATAATGAGTACTTTTAATGTTGGTAGTTTAACTCATTGATGTCATTTTTATTGTTAACCTATTTCTACCATAATATCGCAATTTTCATTCAACTTTGACCCCTCTGTCACATGGAACAATTTTATTTATTTTTTAATCCCATTTTTTCACCCAGTGGCAATTATCTATTGCAATCCTGGGCACTACACTCACTCCGCCAACCTGGAGAGGCAACGGACTGACCTCATGTTTCCTGCAATGCATGAGGAGTCCAAGCCGCTTCTTTTCACCTGACAGGGTGGAGTTTCCCCGGTTAGACGTAGCGCGTGGAAGGAACACGTTATTCCGACCAGTTCCTTTCCCCTCCATCAGGCGCCCCGACTGACCAGGGGGAGGCAGTTTAGAGACCAGGATTATACTGCATGACACGGAGAGAACATGCAAACTCTACACAGAAAGGCCCTTTTGCCAACCCCACCTTGGGTATGGGCACTGATGACGCGGAGGAGAGAACACGCCCCCCAGCGTGGACCTTCTAGCTGTGCGGCGACAGCACTACCGACTGTGCCACCGTGCCCCACATGGAACCATTGTTTTGTGTATCACTACGCCAGCAGCAGCACAAAACCCATAGTTCCATGTGACAGATAGAGGAGGCAAAGTTGAATGAAAGTTGCTCCACATGGTACTAGAAATAGGTCAACAATACAAATTATGCTAGTTTTGTGTATTGATTTATTTTTAATGAGTGGCCCCCAGTGCCCCCCACCACATGACCGGAACTACTTAATTTTCGCCAAAACAACTCAGACAATCAATTAATACCTTTGCAACCACTATATGGCAAGTAATTCCTACAGCTTTAAGTCCAAAAGTCCGAACTAACTAACTAACTAACCTTTAAAGCTGTGGATCATCAGCTGTGGAACTTCATAAAGCAAAGGGTTTACCAAAACTGCATTTATAGGCTTTTAAAGTGCTTTACAATCTACTCCAACAAATTCATGAGGCTTGGAATGAGGTGAAAGAAAAAAGCAATTTCAAAACTAATCTTACAGTTTGACCGACGATACGCATGAACAACTAGACACAAAGGATAAAGAAGGATAAACAACATGCAGCACAATGCTCAGTCTCAACTGATCTGAAGGCTCTAAACAACATGCAGCACAATGCTCGGTCTCAACTGATCTGAAGGCTCTAAACAACATGCAGCACAATGCTCAGTCTCAACTGATCTGAAGACTATAAACAACATGCAATCTCAACATGCTCAGTCTCAACTGATCTGAAGACTATAAACAACATGCAGCACAATGCTCAGTCTCAACTGATCTGAAGGATAAACAACATGCAGCACAATGCTCAGTCTCAGCTGATCTGAAGGCTCTAAACAACATGCAGCACAATGCTCAGTCTCAACTGATCCGAAGGCTCTAAACAACAACATGCAGCACAATGCTCAGTCTCAACTGATCTGAAGGTATAAACAACATGCAGCACAATGCTCAGTCTCAACTGATCTGAAGGTATAAACAACATGCAGCACAATGCTCAGTCTCAACTGATCTGAAGGCTCTAAACAACATGCAGCACAATGCTCAGTCTGAACTGATCTGAAGGCTCTAAACAACATGCAGCACAATGCTCAGTCTCAACTGATCTGAAGGCTCTAAACAACATGCAGCACAATGCTTAGTCTCAACTGATCTGAAGGCTCTAAACAACATGCAGCACAATGCTTAGTCTCAACTGATCTGAAGGCTCTAAACAACATGCAGCACAATGCTCAGTCTCAACTGATCTGAAGGCTCTAAACAACATGCAGCACAATGCTTAGTCTCAACTGATCTGAAGGCTCTAAACAACATGCAGCACAATGCTCAGTCTCAACTGATCTGAAGGCTCTAAACAACATGCAGCACAATGCTCAGTCTCAACTGATCTGAAGGCTCTAAACAACATGCAGCACAATGCTTAGTCTCAACTGATCTGAAGGCTCTAAACAACATGCAGCACAATGCTCAGTCTCAACTGATCTGAAGGCTCTAAACAACATGCAGCACAATGCTCAGTCTCAACTGATCTGAAGGCTCTAAACAACATGCAGCACAATGCTTAGTCTCAACTGATCTGAAGGCTCTAAACAACATGCAGCACAATGCTCAGTCTCAACTGATCTGAAGGCTCTAAACAACATGCAGCACAATGCTCAGTCTCAACTGATCTGAAGGCTCTAAACAACATGCAGCACAATGCTCAGTCTCAACTGATCTGAAGGCTCTAAACAACATGCAGCACAATGCTTAGTCTCAACTGATCTGAAGGCTCTAAACAACATGCAGCACAATGCTCAGTCTCAACTGATCTGAAGGCTCTAAACAACATGCAGCACAATGCTCAGTCTCAACTGATCTGAAGGCTCTAAACAACATGCAGCACAATGCTCAGTCTCAGCTGATCTGAAGGCTCTAAACAACATGCAGCACAATGCTCAGTCTCAACTGATCTGAAGGCTCTAAACAACATGCAGCACAGTGCTCAGTCTCAACTGATCTGAAGGCTCGGAGCGGAGATGGTGAAATTAACTTTGTTTTCTTTGGAAATAATAGATGCATTAAAAAAAACCACACACATACACACACACCGACGGACCGACCAATTCCAGAACATCCGCTAAGGTCCAATTATCTGTTGAAATGCTTGGCAGTCAACACGGAAAACTCAGATGACATGACACTGAACTGTTGTGTCTCCTCAGCATTAGACACTGTCCCCATTCAACATGAACATCACATGAATGACGCTTCTCACACGTCAAAATGCTGATGTGCATATGCAGTGGTGGAAAGTAACCAAGTACATTTACTCAAGTACTGTAATTTTGAGGTATTTGTAGTTTACTTGAGTATTTCCAGTTTTCAGTTTCAATTTACTTCTATCTCAGATCGAAATATTGTACTTTTACTCCACTATAATTATTAGTTAGTTACTTTTAGATTTGTATTATTATTACAAAACATGTTGTATATCTGCTATTTTCAAAATTTGTATACATTTGAAAACTTGAAATTGGACATTTGCATAATTAGTACTTTCTACTGTAAGTACATTTAAGTACATTTTGATGCCAATACCTTTGTACTTTTACTCAAGTAGATATTGAATTACGGACTTTTGCTTGTAACGGAGTATTTCTACAATGCTGTATTGATACTTTTACTTAAGTACAACATTTGAGTACTTTTTCCACCACTGTGGCACCACATGGCTTTCATTGTCGCCTCTGCAATGTGTTTGCCACACAGGAACCAGTGGTGGAAAGTACTCTTTTAAAGTAAAAGTATCAATACTGCAATGTAGAAATACTCTGTTACAAGTAAAAGTCCAGAATGCAACATTTACTTGAGTAAAAGTACAAAAGTATTGGTATAAAAATGGACTTGAAGTACCAAAAAGTAGAAAGTATTCAAATGTGTAACAATATTTTTGAAATATATTTTGAAAATAGCCAATCACAAATTTGAACTTGCAGATCTGCTACTTTCAAATGGCCGAAATCTCTCTCTCTCTCTGACATGTGCAGTAGTATGCATATATGTGGCTGCACTTCCTAATTATGCACACACACACACACACACACACACACACACACACACACACACACACACACACACACACACACACCCTGACATTAACAAGGTTTCTCATTAGTACTGTACAGATTTTCGTGCGTGCGTGTGTGTATCAGTTGACCGTGTACAGTCCATTGCTCTCTCTCTCCATTCACCTCTAATGCACATCACCTGTTAGGGTGAAGTGATTTTGCAGTCGCTACGCGCTGCTGCACTGTGTGTGTGTGTGTGTGTGTGTGTGTGTGTGTGTGTGTGTGTGTGTGTGTGTGTGTGTGTGTGTGTGTGTGTGTGTGTGTGTGTGTGTGTGTGTGTGTGTGTGTGTGTGTGTGTGTGTGTGTGTGTGTGTGTGTGTGTGTGTGTGTGTGTGTGTGTGTGTGTGTGTGTGTGTGCGCACGGCACAGTGTGCTGCTACATCTAGCCTATACATATTGATCTATAGTAAAATGGCTTCTCACATTTACTGTAGTCACAGTCCTTCTCTTTGTCCTCTTTCTCTCTCTCCTCCCCCCTTTGTCTCTCTCTCACTCTTTGTCTCTCTCTCCCCCTCTCTCTCTCTCTCTCTCTCTCTCCCTCTCTCTCTCTCTCTCTCCCTCTCTCTACCCCCTCCTCTCTCTCTCTCTCTCGTTTTGCTCATGTAGCTCGTTAACTGCCACCTTGACTGTTCTGAATTCCTTCTCTCTCTCCGTCTCTCCTCGTTCGATCCTCTCTCTCCTCCTTCCACTTATCGCCTGTGCTCGTCCATTTTCACACCACACGCGCGCACACACACATGCGCACACACGTGCAGTCGCGCACACACACACACACGCACACGCACACGTGCTCATCTCTGTCTGTCTCTGTGTCCCCAGAATACATGATGGAGGACGTGGACGAGCCCATTCGCCGCTGTCCCGTTCCTGCACCTCGAACCTCGGTCCCCTCGCCCTGCCCCTCCCCCTCCCTCAGACACAAGAGTGAGTACATGCACACACACACACACACACACACACACACACACACACACACACCCCTGTGTGCACGACCAAATGCATTCGACGGCCAGCATAACCCATTAAAGACCTGGAACACATCTGTGTCACCTTATAGCTTTTAACCACTTTTAACCGTTATTTTACATTTTAGCTGTTGGAAAAATAGCAGATCTACAAGCTTGTAGCGCGGCACAGTGTCGTGCTATGAGCTTGTAGATTTGCTTTTTTTGAAAAAATCATAAACATGTGCAAATCTTTGAATATATGTATATATTCTTCCACAGCGCACGTCTTAACTTAAATCTTTGCTTCTGGGGGGTCCCTGGAACAACATATTTTGAGATTGGGGTTGGCGGCAAAATACGTAACGGCTCCTTGACATGAAATGGTTTGAGAACCACTGATATTGAAGCATCCAGAAACCTCGTGATTTCGAAGACATTTGTAGAATCTGGTCTCAGCCAGGGCTACCAAAACAACGCCCTCTGCTGCTGATCTGCACAAGGTGAACAAAAGTGCCCCTAGTGGCGAGGAAATGATTACTATTTACTACCACTCTGAGTGCAGCTCAAAGATGCTGCTATTTGTCCCAAAGTGACTGCAAAAAGAAATGCTGCTATTTGTTTCAAAAAAGCTTTATTCCCTGTATAACATATATAACGACACAATGTGACACAGCTGTTTACAAAATGCTGTAAGCCTTCCAACTGTATATACTTTCCCCATTTTCAGCTGTTTTTATTAGATTTTGACACTTGCTTTGGCAATGTAAACCTATGTTTTCCCATGCTCCATTGAATTGAATTGAATTGAATTGAATTGAGTGCCAGTACTCACTGTTGCCCTGGCCAACACTGCCCCCTGTGGCCCACAGTGCACATTGCAACGTGCTGCTGCTGATCCGTTCGACCTGCCTCTGTGACTGTCTGTCAGCACGCATCCCATAATAATCACCTCCGTCACCATGGAGACCGACAGAGGGAGGGAGGAAGTGATCAGTGCGTGCTAGCTAGTCAACAACTTGCTGACTTGTTCACACCACAGTTGTCTTTTGGGCCGTGTTTGCTAGTGAGATATCGACCACATGAGCTGGAGCTGGAGAGTGGAATCCAATTCCAATTAACTTTAACCCCTTTACAGTCTAGTAGTAGGTTATTATCGTGTGTGTGTGTGTGTGTGTGTGTGTGTGTGTGTGTGTGTGTGTGTGTGTGTGTGTGTGTGTGTGTGTGTGTGTGTGTGTGTGTGTGTGTGTGTGTGTGTGTGTGTGTGTGTGTGTGTGTGTGTGTGTGTGTGTGTGTGTGTGTGTGTGTGTGTGTGTGTGTGTGTGTGTGTGTGTGTGAGAGAGTGATGGGGAAAGTGGGGTCGAGAGACAGAGAGGGAGGGGAGAGTTCCTTTTGTTGGAATTCCTTCCTCCTCTTCATCCCTCTTCAGTTGTGCTGCAGAGTCATTTTTCCTTCCTTAGTCCATTGACACCTGAGACCAGATTCTACAAACTTCTAAATCACGACAGTTTTCTGAAAAACCTCATATTTCTATATTGATATCAAACTATTTCATGTCAAGGACCCCAAAAATGATATGCCACCTGAAAATATGTTAAAAGCCTTCGCTGCAAAATAACATGTTTTTCTTTCCACACCGTTTCATTTGTTTATTTTGTAAGAAGTGCAGCCATGTTTATTTGGCTTTTGTTTCCTTCTTCTATGAAATAACTTAATATTAAAAAGGTGGGCATAATAAGCTTCGGCTTAAGTCCTTTCCTTTTCGGTCAATTGTATCATGTTAATCCTTTTGTCTGTATGTAAAACCATGTGTTATGACTCGAGTGTATGTGACCCAAGTGCACAGCAAGGAAGAGGCAACAACATTTTTGTCACAAAGTCACAGAGGAGAGAACAAAGCATAGTAACGGCATGACGTTTAACTGTCTAACTCTAAGCACTGAGGACCTATGTCTGGCTGTCTTAACTACCGTAGACTGGAGACGAACTGGCGCCGAGCTGCAGACAGGGCTGGCTCTTGTAGCTTCATCAGCTGATTGCAGACGACGCTCAGGTGGGGAGGTTATAACTGGGAGACAGGTGTGTTGAGAGGTGCTGTGGAGTGCCTTTCCTTCTGGTGGCGCTGAAGGGCACAGAGCACCCACAGCACACAGATGTGATGTCGATGGGGGGCGAGACGTAACACCATGACCGAGACAAATAAAACTAACATTTTCACAATTTTTCACGATCTAAAGTATTAAATAATGGTTCATGTGGTTAAAACCTAAAGTGCATTAATGTGTTCCAGGCTACTGAGTGGCAAAAAACAAGTTTCGGGCTTTGACATCCCATTACATCCAAACAGAAAAGTCCTATGTGATTGTATTAAACTACGATAAACTCTGCCACTTTGCCACTCACTTCGCCACTCCAGATGATACGGTGACAGGCAAGCTGTCCAAACTCCTCCATGACATTTGAATTCCGGACTTTTCCTTGTAATATAACAGAGTTATTTCTATATTGCAGTTTTGATACTTTTACTTAAGTAAAAACCTTGAGTACTTTTTCCACCTACCTCCAGATGACGCGGTGACGGGCGAGTTGTCCAAACTGCTCCATGACATCAAGAAGTGCAGAGACAGGGACTACTCGTTCGAGGAGCTCTGCCAGACCATCTCGTCTCACTCCATGGACAGCTTCGGCAGCGGACGCACGTCGACGGACGACGACCGCAGCGAGCGCTCCAACGGCACGCTGACCCGTGTCGGCAAGGTACGGCACGCACGCACACGTATGCACGCAGGCACGTAGGCAGGCAGGCAGGCAGGCACGCACACACCCACACGTTCCGAGGGAAACATCTCATTTCTTCTTTTGGGTCACGGGCCATAAAGTTTGGAACCATTCCTTTAGATTAGAGCAAGGGTTCCCAAATTGGAGGTCCCCAAATTATTTTGGGGATCCCAAATGATTAGCTATAATAGCTTAATGCGCAGCATCGTTTTCTCACTCAACACCCAAACACGGTGAAATAGCATGCTTTGTCAATTCCGTACATACACGCCTAGAAAACTCCAAAATCCATACATATTATGCTACTACTATACTGTTTTGGTTGTGGCTCAAGTTCGGTAGAGACGGCGCCCCTCCGTCACAGTCTACAGAGAGGATAATTTCAGTGGAATATGTATGATTTTGGGGTTTTCTTGGCGTGTATCCATTGCTATATTTCATTTCATTTCATATTTATATTTTTTTTACATAATCCATAACAGAAAAGAAAAGGAGCAGGAAGAAGATAAATCTTATTGATATCTGCCCCTATCTATATTGTTTGGGTGAGACCGGATTGGTACAGTATCCTATATTACAATTGAAAACATGTCCCCAAAAGCACGCACAGGAACAAAAGGCACCAGCTACTACGTCACTGACACGCTGCAACACGCTGCAACACACACTGCAACAACACACTAACACGACACAGCCTTACCCTCCGCGTCGATCCACGGCTATCTCCTCATGTCGCGCCGCACGCCCACAATCAACAACACCCGCGTAAAAACTGTCATTGCACTGCCACTACAGCCGCCTCCCGTCCACACTCACAAACAACATCAATATCAATAACAAACACAAACACGCCACAAGCACCGACACCCCCGCCTAATTTGTTGCCAGGTCTATGAAAACTAGCCCAGAAAAAATGCCATTCAACACGCTACTTACAACTCGCTTACAATTCGCGGACCTGGCAACACTGCATCCTGTTTTCCCATTGGCTACGGTTGCTACAACACGCATTTGCACTGCATCTTGGGAGCAACACAGCTTAATGTAGGGGTCACCGATTGCTGTGCTACATCCCCCTCATGTTCTCAACACCCCGTTCGGCTACACCACACACACTAACCTACACCATTCTCCACATGCAACACAGGGCCCTTATTGGCTAGCCCCCTCACATGGCGATCCCCACGCAACAAAACACAGCCAGCCACACACACACACACCCACCCACACACACACACACAACGCCCACGTTCGGAAATATCGCACTGAGCGCACTGTGCAAACCTGGCGTGGTACAACAACAACAACAACACTACACGCACACGCGCGCGCTGCAACAACACACAGCTACGTACAGTGTGTGTGTGTGTGTCTGTGTGCGTGCGTGCGTGCGCGGGGGGGAATTTGGCTCGCCTCGCGATGCAGCGCAAATGCCACTACACTACACAGGGCTCGACAGTGCGACTAGGTACTCGCATTTGCGCCTTACAACATCACCATGCGAGTTGTAACATTCACTTTGTACCACCGGTGCGACTACACAATCCGAACTTTCAAGCTACAACTTGCGCAGTTTACATCCACACGAATGTGTCACTCTCTCGGTTCTGCACCGCTGCTGGAGAAGTATAGCACTGTCGCAGGCAGCGCAACTAATCCCCCCCCCCCCCCCCCACACACCACCGACACGGAGGAGAGAGAAGAGAGCGAGAGAGACAGAGCGCACACACGTGAGTCCTGCACATTATATTGACCCTATATTAATTTGTACAACCTAGCAAAGCATAAGATATGATGGTTTGGAGAATAGGCTGCTCTCTCTTTTTACAAGACATAAGCCATTGCATACAGGTTCTCAACCTTTTTAATTTCAAGGACCCCCATAACTCTGAGAGTAAAACCAAATGGACCCATAACAGTCCCATTTCATTCCATTTGTACAGTATCACAGTTAAACGTTATAAAACAGTCCATTTGGTTCCATTTGTACACTCTCAGAGTTACAGACCTGTAGGGTCCACTTGCTTCCATTTCTACACTCTCAGAGTTACAGACCTATAATGGGTCCATTTGGAACCCCCTCAAGGAACCATGAGGGTCCCTGGAACACACCTTTGACAGCCACTGCTTTAAATCTATACATAACTAATATAGAGCATATTTGATCCATTTATTGTTATGGATAAGAACAACAACACTACACGCGCGCGCGTGCACGCGCTGCAACACAAAACAGCTGCATAAAACGCGTGTCACTGTGGACTTCTGTATCTGTGGACTTCTGTATCGCAACGCGGGGCAACGCAACTCTGGGATGAGCGGGCCGAAGGCCCGCGAAATTCTAGTAGCCTACACTGGGTATCTGCACATTTCTAAAGTGACAATTTAATGACTTAAGACCTTTTTAACACAGAATTGGCCAAATTGTCAAATTATTCCAAAAGGAAGAGGCAAACATTGGGGGAAAAAGCTGATCTACAAGCTCACAACGCCTCGCAGTGAGCTTGTAGTTTGTCTATTATACCTGTCGACTGTCGTGCTAAATGTAATGCCTACAATTCCAAGTGCTTGTCAGGGTGTTGGGGGTCCCAGTTCAAATATGATTACATTAATACAAATAATCAATTAATAATGATTCAAATTTTCAGTCCTATTATATCGATAAAGTAGAAATCATTTAAAAACTTTTTTTAAATAATGGCCCAAAAATATGTACAGTATTTTTCTACTGTCTATTAAACATGAAACAAAGCATGGAAGAAAGCTATGTTGAAAAGGAAACGTATGTATGAAAATGTAATTCAGGTTGGTTAATATCTTTCTCATATATTCAGAGACATGTACAGTCCACTATTATGTGAAATGTGTGTGACAAGACATCACCAGTGGTGTAATGGTAGTTTGTGTAGTTCACCACAAGGGGGCACTGTCAGCCAGAGATATTTCACTAAGCCTTGAATAAACAAATCAAGTGCCCACTTGTTGCTCATGCACACTTGGTTTAATCTCTCATTCAGAGTGACTCATTAATCATTCTCTAGTATTTAATGTTTGTGCAGTGGTGGAAAAAAGCACTCAATTGTAGAACTACTCTGTTACGTGTAAGTAGAAGTCCCGTATTCAAAATGTACTCTACTCGAGTAAAAGTACAAAAGTTTCGGCATCAAAATGTACTCAAGTGATTTTCAAATGACCGAAATGTATATAGGGTTGAAGTGGTCAATGGATGGTTTTCTAATCAAAATTAAAATCTCCAAAGTTTTTTGATTGATTGATTGATTGAAGAATTTATTAACAGTTTGCAGAATTACAGTACATTTCAAGCACAAACTCAATACAAAGGCTGTTAACTGTGAGTGGACGACCCAATTAAGCATTACACTTGTTTCCAATAGGGTCCACCATGTTCAAATCATCAAAACATTTAGAGACGTACAAATAGACACTTCTATAGACAGAACAGGAATTCATCATAAAGGAGGTAAAAAGGGAAAAGAAACATATACAGTGAGGGAAAAAAAAGGGGTGGGCGGTGGGGGGGATTCACGTTCAGCTACGTTAATTTGTTTGTAAGTAACTATTAACTAACGTTTTCAAATTATTGTAGCGGAGTAAAAGTAGAAATTTTGGCTCTGAGATGTAGTGGATTAGAAGTAAAAGTATTTGAAGGTGGAAATACTCAAGTAAAGTACAAATACCTCGAAATTGTACTTAAGTACATGTACTTAGTTACTTTCCAGCACTGTGTTTGTGTGGCGTTGGTCATGCCAGCTTGCACTGGAAGTGGAACACAGTGTTAGACATGTATAGTTTTAATCACTCGTAACTTCATTCTCACACCATCACTCAGTCCTCACTCACTCTCTCCACACGCACGTGCACACGTGACACGCGTGTGTATATACTTTTGGCAACTTCTGAACATTCTTTAAAACCCCAAAACGTGCCGATCTGCAAGTTCACAACACACACACACACGCGTTGAGCTTGTAGATCGGCATTTTTTTTTGTCTGTCAATCAATGTGTCGAGCAAGACACTTATCCTCTCGTAGAATGAGTGCCAAAGTAGGGAATGAATTTACGGAAAAGGTTAAAATACGGAGATAAGAAGTTTCTGGCCATAAATGACACATACCTCAGTGGTTTTCAACGAGTGGTCCGGGGACCACCGGTGGTCCTTGAGCCCAGCTAAATGATGGTAGAGTTGGTAACCAACGGCTGGGTGGCTGTGGCTCAGGAGGTAGAGCAGGTCGTCCAATGATCCCATGGTCGGCAGTTCGAATCCCGGCTCCTCCTTTCCACATGTCGAAGTGTCCTTGGGCAAGACACTGAACCCCACATTGTCTCCAATTAATCGGTCAGTGGTGTGTGAATGTGGGAAGTGAGGACGCTGACATCGACTGTTCGCTGCTTCACCTCCCAATGTATGAATAAATGAACCATTGTAAAGCGCTTTGAGCACTTGGAGAAGCGCTATAAAAATGCAATTCATTAACCAAATGGGCCCTTATAGATCTTTAACTCTTGTGAGCGTAAAATGAAACCAAATAATTTCACGCTCTCAAGAGTAATATTATTGTTAAACATCTGCATTCGTTTAATTTACGTAGTAGTCTACACACTTAGAGAATGTAGAAGAATTGTTATTTTGATCAATTATTATTTGCTCTCATAGTGGACACAATCACATCCAACAAAACAAAAAGTTTGGGGTCTGAGAGGCTAAAATTCCATCAAATGGTGGTCCGTGGCTCAAATTCCCAATAAATAATGGACCTTGATATGAAAAGTGTTGAAAACCACGGACATACCTGACAAAATCGCCGGGATTATTACGTTTATTTTTGGAACACAGTGATGATGCGATGCCAAGATTTGCCTACGGGATTTCCAATACACACACGCACACGCACACGTACACACAGAGCTAATGTAATTGAGTTGTTCCAAGCGGTACACGCACACGCACACGCACACGCACACGCACACGCACACACACACACAGAGCTAAAGTAATTGAGTTGTTCCAAGCGGTACACGCACACGCACACGCACACGCACAAGTACACACAGAGCTAAAGTAATTGAGTTGTTCCAAGCAGTACAGTGGGTGGTTTTATCAGTTAGCAGCAGCGCAGTGTGACAGAGAGGCGTAAGAGCGTTTTCAATTCCATTGTCCAGGACCTGGAGAACAGGGGTCATTTATCACAGTGACATGGCACGCACGCACGCACGCACGCACGCACGGACGCAGTACAAGTTTGTTCTCGTATCCTTGTGGGCAACTCTTCCACAAAAAAACCAATTTATACCCCGACCCTAAACCTCACCTCTTGGCGGGAACCCCTTTTGGTGTTTTATCTCTTCAGGACGGGAACCCAGTTTTCTGGGTTCTTGTTGCTATGTACAGTATATACTGTAGCAACATGACATTTTTGAAATTTTCAAATAAACATTTCTGTTACAAATTATGGTCCATTCTGAAAGGTATTACTATCAAAGTGGGGTGTTTTGGTAAACTAGTGTGGTAAACAAAACCACACACACACACACACACACACACACACACACACACACACACACACACACACACACACACACACACACGCAGATGCGCGCAATGATCAACAATTGTTCTTTGTTTCCAATAATGCATCAAATTCAAATAAGAACAAACATGCCCTTAGCGTTGCAGACACTCAGAGCATATGCACATGCCTATTATGCAGTACACATACATTAAACATGCACACGCCTCTCCACTCAGGGTGTAATTATAACAATTCATCTCTCTGCAAGAAGTACACCTATTTATATTCCATTACTGGCATTCTTCTCACTGTGCGTTCATGTGCTCTCCCTGGGGTGGAAAAAGTACTCACATTTTTTACTTAAGTAACAGTATAAATACTGAAGTAAAAGTCTGGAATTCAACATTTACTTGAGTAAAAGTACAATAGTAGTGGTATCAAAAGCCGAAAGTACTCATAATGCAGAATGTCCCGTTTAACAAGATTTCATTATGTATGAAATGTATACAAATCTTTGGAAAATAGCCGATCTACAAGCTCACAATGCGTCACATCACTATTTTCTGTAATAGTAATCAAAATCTACGTAACGAAACTTGTCATATAATTGTAGTGGAGTAAACGTATAATATTTGCCTCTGAGATGTAGCCTAGTGGAATAGAAGTAAAAGTACAGGGACTTGGAAATACAGTACTCCAGTAAAGATACCAAAAAGATTACAGTACTATATTAGTACTATATATTAAACTACGTAGTACTTGAGTAATGTATGTGACTGTGCATACATGTAGCCAACACCATTAGCATGCGCTGCACCTCTCTCTCTCTCTCTCTCTCTCTCTCTCTCTCTCTATCTCACACACACACACACACACACACACACACACACACACACACACACACACACAGGCGTCTGCGTGTTGATTTCACAAATGCATGAATAAAACATCCACAGTCCGTATAACGGATAATGTCCGTAGATATATACTGTTATTCACGCTCCCATGCCGCACTGCCCCTGCCAGGCTACACTGCCCCTGCCAGGCTACACTGCCCCTGCCAGGCTACACTGCCCCTGCCAGGCTACACTGCCCCTGCCAGGCTACACTGCCCCTGCCAGGCTACACTGCCCCTACCAGGCTACACTGCCCCTGCCAGGCTGCACTGCCCCTGCCAGGCTACACTGCCCCTGCCAGGCTACACTGCCCCTGCCAGGCTACACTGCCCCTGCCAGGCTACACTGCCCCTGCCAGGCTACACTGCCCCTGCCAGGCTGCACTGCCCCTGCCAGGCTGCACTGCCCCTGCCAGGCTACACTGCCCCTGCCAGGCTGCACTGCCCCTGCCTTGCACAGTCAAATTCCCAGTGTTCATTTCAATCTGAGATTGTACAAATGTGTTGTACTCTCCCAGGAGTTACAGTAAGTGTTTCAGCGAGCGGTCTTTCTCTCCCTGTAGCAGCCCACCCCACCTCTACCCCTGTAGCAGCCCACCCCACCTCTACCCCTGTAGCAGCCCACCCCACCTCTAGCCCACCTCTAGCCCACCCCACCCCACCTCTACGTGTGCATTTAATTTAGGGCTACTCAACTTAAGATGGCTCAAGGGCCACTCAGCAAAATTCCAAAAGTCCTAAAAATGCAAGCTAAAAATGTCAGTATTATTTTGAAACGTTTACACATTTATTTTGTAACAGACCACACGACTAGTCTAAAAATCAAGGAATCACAGGCCCATGGGCCGCGGGTTGAGTAGCACAGGACTGTTTCAGTAAGCTGCATGTGTTTCTCTCTCCCCTGTAGCGGCCCACCCCGCCTCTAGGCCCCACCCCCACCCCGCCTCTAGGCCCCGCCCCGGAGGAGGAGTCAGAGAGGAGCTGTGGCCCTCTGGGATTCTGGGAGGCGCTCACGCCCTGCAATGGCTGCCACAACCTCGGCTTCTCCAGCCCGTCCCAGGTACACACACACACACACACACACACACACACACACACACACACACACACACACACCAAAACTAGAAGGTCCCGAGTTTGATTCTGAGTTTGAGGGACGCTGGGGCCGTGTTCTCTCCTCCGCATCATGTTCTCTCCATGTCCCCTATAGGTAACCTCACAAAAACATGCTTACTGCATGTTTTTGGTCTCTATATTGCTTCCTCTTGGCCAGCCGGGGTCCCTGATGGAGGGGAAAGGAACCGGTTGGAATAATGTGTTCCTTCCACGCGCTACGTCCAACCAGGGAAACTCCCCCCTGTCAGGTGAAAAGAAGCGGCTTTCTTACTCCTCATGCATTGAAGGAAGCATGAGCTCAGTTCGGGGCTCTCCCCAGGTTGGCAGAGGGAGAGTACTAGCGTCCAGGATTTAGGCCTACAGCTTAGGCATTGGCACCAGGCGAAGAAAAAAAAACGGGTTACAAAAACATTGTGGGATAGAAATGTATATATTAAAAAAATAGTTATTAAAGAGTTTGATGTATATTTAGCACCAAGTTACCCAAATTGTGTCGTTAGCAGTGATGGTCGTCGAAGGAAGAAAGGAGAAGACCAGCAGGTTGTCGTCACATTCTGATCAGCTTTATTGAACAGAATAACTCAGTACAAGGCTTTCCACGGGCGGAAGGCCCCGTGAAATACATGGAGTCACAGCATAGCTAATCAGTGTGGACTCTGCTAGTTTCACAGCGTCCGCAGTACTTACTAACTTCTAAGTCCCGCCTCCCTAGAAACTCCCAGGATCTTCCGGTGGAGGGGAGGGACATACACATGGCATGCAGCTCATGTGTCACTCTATAAGTTTTATACCAAATAAGACTAATTCAATATCTATACTATATATGAAGTATGCCGAACACATGTAATGAAATTGTTCAAACTATATTGTTAACCAGTCTAAATGACTAAGCACAAATACACAGTGTAGATTCATGTCAATTCTGGAGCAGAGAAGAAGCAGAGAGCTTGGAGCTCCCTGCACACATACACAGCTGTTGGTTAGCAGTTTGAGATGTTACCAAGATTAAAAGCAGCACCCAGACCCCTGGGGTGCCTGGCCGCATTCTTAACAAAAGGCTTTGTTTTTACGGACTGGCTGTAAATAGCTCTAAAGCAGTTGGCACACACACAGAGTATTGCATGTCTCGACTTAGTTCTGTGTCCTGTGCACACTGACACTGTGTGTCAACTGTCTATTAAAATATCAACTGATTGATATATACGTGTCCATGTCTATAAAATATCCATCACATCCTCCCTCAACAGGCTCTTACGCCTGTTGCAATACCATAACAGCATCATAAGTCATAACCTGCCTAATTAATTTTTCCAAAAATAAATTGCCAAATTCAAAATTAATCATTTAACCATAGTACAACGTGATAGACCTCCCTTGACACAGAAGCCTCTTGTTAACTACCTAAATTGTATCAAATTAGAACCGAACAAGCATAGGGCTTGTTCTGTTGTATCTCTTTGTATGACAGACCTGAAACTGAACCATATTTAAAACAGAAATTAAACTCCTTATTTAACTGAAATCCTATTTAGACTACATCAAATTCCTATATTGATTAAATTCAAATACCTGTACTTTAACTGAAATCCTATTTTAGACTAAATCAAATTCCTATATTGGTTACATCCTGTAATTGAAAAGTTAACACTCATAGCATGACAAAATGGTTAATCATAAAAACAAACATCCCTTTAACAGTACTATTTCAGTACCTTGTTATATCTACTTTGACCTATGTCAGCACAGAATACAACATACAAACATTAGAACAACATTTTCCAACATTAATCACATTCAGATGAACCACGATTTTTTTCTTTCCATGACGCAAATTGTTCAGACGTTCAACGCGCCGTAGGAAACGGTTCCCACAATTATTTTTTCGCCTATAGAATAAAAACGCTTGGAACCTCCTTCTTGATTCTCAGAGCTCGCACATAGCTCTCAGATCTGTAGGTTTGAAGCAGACCGTTGTCACCATATGCTTGTTGTCACAGCACACACGTGGACCACAGCTTAACTGCAGTCAGCAGTAGAACTCAGTAGAACTCACTTTGAGCATCACAAGGCTCTTAGTGGACAGCTTATTGCTTAGTCATGTCAATCATGACAGCAAAGGCATTGAAACGCTCCTGTAGCAGGAACGCTCCTCTTCTTCATTGTATACGAACATTGGAATGGTCTCCCTTGGACCTCTCCTCCCTCCTAGTGCAGAAGGAGAACCAGTTTGCACCGGCCCGTGGGCCGTAGCCTCCCTTGGACCTCTCCTGTAGCGAACACAGGTCTGTGAAAGTCACCTGCTGTTGATTTCCGACGGTAGAAGCTGAGTTAGGAGCTCCTCTGTTGCTGTTGTCGTAGTGTTGTGTAGACAGCTGCCGCAGACACACCCCCCTGGACTCTCTGCCCTCGGGATGACCTCCTGTTGGCGCTGTTGGTCTCCCCGTGATCCTTTTGGTGCAGTCAGATGTCACTTTCGACACCTTCAGGAATCCATGGATGGACTCCTCTCCTTCCGCACCTATTAAAGGAAGAAATACAGGCTCCCACTACAAATATCCCCAATCATTTCTTAGGATATTGATGACACTACAAGCTACTGGTCACTAAGATGACCTCTCTGGCATTAATCTCATTCTTTTGCTAATCTCCCTAGTTCTGGCATGGCAAAGGAATGTAATAACCATGGTGTTGAGAGATTACAATGAGACTATTAAATGAGAGCCATAAATCGTGTCACTGAACTATCTAAATTCACTGATGTCAAGTCACCAAACGTATTGATGATAGGGCAGGACAGGTGATTAAGCTGAGGGGTACATTGCTTGTTTTAACCCTAAAAGGTTCAACCGTGGGTGATCATCCCTCGGCTGAAACCTCCACTCCTAGAGATATGGGTCAACTCCCCCTCCGTCATGCTACCAGCTAGTCGTGCTCAGAACACAGGGTTACGAATTCCTGTGATCACCGTTATGTAGTAAGGCTGTCAGCCGTCGCCTTCATCACCCGACACACAAACAGGCACTATTAACTAAAGCCAATACTTCAAATTCACACCATAATACCCTCCCTTGAAACTGTAGTCCTTACGATCTACTCTTGACATCAGACTCCAAAAGCAGACATCACTTTGTGTACATGTCATTGCATGTCATTGGTCAATCAGTCATTCTTCACTCCTGTTCTTCAAACACTGTCCCATCTGTTTCTCTAAATAGCACCCCCAATAAATAGCTGCCTGCAGGACAGCTCAGTGGGTCTTTTAAAACAGACAGTGATAGGAGATAAGGAAGGGACAGGATGTCCACACCTGGCCCTAAAGCTCTCTATCTTAAGACTATTTTAGGGTGAGAAGGGATTTTAGCTCTCTCCCCCTCTTTCCCTAAAAGCACATTCCGTCAGAGCATGCTAAAATTGTCATTGCAATTCCTCACACGTAGCTCTGTATGTATTTACTCATTTAACTATCACTTTTAGAATGGCTCCTACTAGCAATATTTCACCGGACATAGCTAGAACCTTCTTGAATTAAGTAAGTCTAGTATGAAGTACATTCAATCATTAATTCACTCACACATACATTATTCTCAATCAATTCTCGATTTCATTCACACTACAAACACTCTCAGGCTTGTGTGACCTTTTCATTGAAACCCCTGGCTGGTGTCTACCCCAAACTCAAGCTTCATACGGCCTGGCAAACATTGCTGCTTCTCATGACACCTGAGGTGTACCAAACCATAAATCCACCACCAAAATAAAAAAGATCAACCGTAGACAAGTCTACCATTGCTATGCCTTTTTTCAATGAAAAGTTCCCTGGCCTGTAAACTCTGTGACACAATCTCACACACCCACACACACACACACACACACACATGCATGGGAATAGTTACCCCATCACCCACACACTCATTTGCATACAACCAACCCCATACTGAGTTCACCCTAAGCAACTGTTTTTGTCCCAGAATCAAATTACTCACGCAGAACTATATATAAATTTCACTAATGAGAACTGTATTTTTAACAATCCCTAATTAACCTATACCTAACTTTTACCTAAATGTAACCATTTCCAATTTGAGATGCATTTGTCATTTATCTTCTAAATTTTATTCGGACCCCCAAATTGAACCCACATTCTTTAAACCTTAATTGTCCCCAATCTCTGAGTTTTTGAGCACAAGACAACATAATAGACTGAGCTGTTGTCTCCGTCAAAATTTAAATGAACCTCCCTACTGTAATATCTATATTATTCATTTAAGAAAAAAGTCAATCCACCTTTAAACAGTCACTGATCAAAAATGAGGTAACACCCTATTATAGCTACTATGTTCACCAGGACCTAACCCCACACCATATTCCTACAGTGAAGTTAATAGACTCGCTATCGTGGTTACTATATGCCCAATGGTTACTCTTAGCTCCACATTTTAACACAGAAAATGTCCATCAATGCACTTTAAATAATTTCCCAAATATAATTTCACTCTTATATATTTGTACACTCTAACGTACATGAATAGCCATATTATAGTTCCCTTATCTAATTTAGTTCATGCATCCAGTTTGTTCATGCATCCAGTTTATTTGTTAACCTCCTATTAATTTCGTTTATTTATCTAGTTTGTTCATAAATGTATTAACCTATTACTCCCCCCTTGAGCCATGACCCACATGGCTCATGACAAAAATCTGATCATCACAGAAAACAGTGCTACGCTATCCATAACATCACTCTCAGTACAGCCATTCAGTCAGTAGAACAAACCAACCGACACACGCATCCATCACGCACCCACGCACAGGCACAGGCACGCACTACACACATCGAGTACAGTCATACATACTCATCACGCACTCATCAGACGCACCCACGCAAGGCACAGGCACGCACGCACCATAAACAACCATCCACAAGTACACACGTACAGTACAGTCACACCATCGCACGCATATCACAGACGTACCACGCACTCAAGGCACATGCACGCACGCATGCACAACAAAACCATAGGCTTTGTCAAGCCAAAGATAAACCGTCACTCAAAGTCCCCAAAGAAAATAAAACAGCGCCGAAAGAGCGCACACCCACACGCACACGCGCACGCACGCAGCGGGCGTAAGGGAACAACTTTAACAAGAGCTGCCGACAGAAAACCAGCCCAAGTTTAGAAACAACGCTTCTAGTTCAAGCATTCCACATCCCCACATCCCCTGTAACTGGGAAAGTGAAAAATAAAAAGCCTAAACAGTCCGCATCACATACCGGAAGTGTGAAGAGAGTCTAAAAAGAAACAAGACACCCCCCCACCGACCGGGAACAAAGAGAGCACGGCCGCTCTACAGCCCCAGACAGGCACGCAGAATAACCGCAAAGGCCTCCTGGGTAAAAACATGGCCGCGACCAAACAATAACAACAAGATCTCAACAAGTCGTCGTGAACCCTGCTACAGATGACAAACATATCGAAAACGAATCAGCACGTCCCCCACAACACAGACATCACAGGGAACGTAACCACAACGCAAACGAAAAACAATATTTAAAGTTTAAACACTTCAGAAAGGTGCACTTCATGAAGGTGCAAATACGGTCCCATAACGAACCACAGACAAAAATAAGAGATCTCACCCTATCTAAACATCAACGCACAACGTGTCCTCCCACAAAACCACCGCACACGGAGAAAACAGCACAGGCACAAAGGAACCACAATTAATCTAATAAAAATAATCCCCATACGCCCGCACATTTCCCAGCAATGTAAGAAAAAACACGCACACGTCGAAGTGCGCGCACATATGCATCGTATATATATATACGTCACAAAATCTCAGTTTTGCAATACGCTCGCCGGCTCGTCCTACTGGGCCTTGCGTAATCCAGACAACCTCAGAAGAACAATACTAATAAATATTAATATTAATCATCCAAAATTTCAGATTCCTATTCCATACACCCAGCAGCGTAGGGCCCAGTTATCCTACTAAACACCTTCGGCTTGCCCTCAGGAACGCACAAAACCGTCCAAATATTGTGCACTTCCATTTAAAATGAGAGCAGCCACGCAAACAGCAAGTGGACATGAAAGACAATCGCACACCAGGCGCGCCTCCCGGTCTCCCCGAAAAACGCGTCCAGTTTGCAACTGCCTTAACCTATAAGGGATATCAGAATCCACGCTTCTAATCGAAGCAGAAGGCAATAATTACATAGATTTAAAAAACCTACATCCTCTGCACATTGGCCAGGAATGCTTCATGACAGCCATCACTTGACGACGGACTATCAAGAAGTAGGAAAGTACTTAATTGTCGTAAAAAATGAATTTCAAAGGGATAAAGACAAGTTTATGACTAGCTCGCCTGGCGTTTACAGAAAAAATAAAACAATGGTGAATGAAAACACGCGTTGCCACTGAGCAGACGACCCCCCTCTTCACCCCAACTCACCTCGATCACCCCATCACCGCCACGACACAGAGCCACAAAAGTGACCCCCAGCAGGTCGCAGGTCCGTTCAGCGTGGCATAGAAACTATACACCATCATTCCTCCAGTCCGTTGGGCTCCATTTATGATGTATATTTAGCACCAAGTTACCCAAATTGTGTCGTTAGCAGTGATGGTCGTCGAAGGAAGAAAGGAGAAGACCAGCAGGTTGTCGTCACATTCTGATCAGCTTTATTGAACAGAATAACTCAGTACAAGGCTTTCCACGGGCGGAAGGCCCCGTGAAATACATGGAGTCACAGCATAGCTAATCAGTGTGGACTCTGCTAGTTTCACAGCGTCCGCAGTACTTACTAACTTCTAAGTCCCGCCTCCCTAGAAACTCCCAGGATCTTCCGGTGGAGGGGAGGGACATACACATGGCATGCAGCTCATGTGTCACTCTATAAGTTTTATACCAAATAAGACTAATTCAATATCTATACTATATATGAAGTATGCCGAACACATGTAATGAAATTGTTCAAACTATATTGTTAACCAGTCTAAATGACTAAGCACAAATACACAGTGTAGATTCATGTCAATTCTGGAGCAGAGAAGAAGCAGAGAGCTTGGAGCTCCCTGCACACATACACAGCTGTTGGTTAGCAGTTTGAGATGTTACCAAGATTAGAAGCAGCACCCAGACCCCTGGGGTGCCTGGCCGCATTCTTAACAAAAGGCTTTGTTTTTACGGACTGGCTGTAAATAGCTCTAAAGCAGTTGGCACACACACAGAGTATTGCATGTCTCGACTTAGTTCTGTGTCCTGTGCACACTGACACTGTGTGTCAACTGTCTATTAAAATATCAACTGATTGATATATACGTGTCCATGTCTATAAAATATCCATCAAGTTCAAATGAAACGGTTAGACAATGTGAGAATATATTTACACTGTGCAACATACGATTTGTAAACCTCCAGTAAAAGTGGTACTGGTACTGCTGCCCAGTAATCATCATCAATCATGCGCGCCATTTATAGATTGGTCATGGAAAGGACTACTGTATGTACACAAAAGCCACACGCGCACACACGGAGCACGGAGTACGTACAGTATACACACACACACACACACACACACACACACACACACACACACACACACACACACACACACACACACACACACACACACACACACACGGAGTGGTGAAATGAGAGGTTAGTGTATGCAGCCATTGTTCTTCTGAGTAGTAACTACTTTCTGCGGTTACCGTGGGAACAGAAGGAGTGAGATTCGAGATTGAGCGGTGCGTGCGTGGCAGTATTTCCTTCCACGTCCCCCTCCTCCTTCGCCCCGTGACACTTCATGTTGCGTTCGGAACGAC
This sequence comes from Electrona antarctica, assembly GCF_951216825.1. Lineage (NCBI taxonomy): Eukaryota > Metazoa > Chordata > Actinopteri > Myctophiformes > Myctophidae > Electrona > Electrona antarctica. Next base: position 15,187,580 of record NC_136804.1, on the reverse strand, counting down.
ATAGCCGTAGGAGTTCAAACTTTTAGCTCTTTTTTTGGGACATTATTTTGTGAAGAAAACTTTTTTTTAAGGCATAGTATGTATTAACTTTGCCCTGTGTTTACATAAGAAAGCAATAATGATTCTAAAGTTCTCAGTCACCACGACTGATTTCAGTCATTTGGATTTCATAGAACTCAGCATGTCTTCCATGAAAGCATGTCGCGCGCAACGTGTTGCGAGCTTGTAGATCGGATATATTGTTGGATGTTGTTGGCTACTGCATTTCCCGTCAGTTGTTTAATGTTTGTTTGGTTGGTCACGCCCCCATATATGGTCATGCCTCGTGACATCACGTGATGTCATCAATATTAAGCCCATATATGGAGATCCCTGATCTCATCAATATTGGCCAGCAACTGCAACTCTACGGTCTGGAGCAGTCAGAACTCCCACACAACATCAGGTGGGAACTGGCAGCCATGACTACCAACTGCAAGACACTTGGTCCCTAACTGACATTTGGAGCCCTATTTTCTGTGTCTTAACTCTTTTTTTATTTTATTCTTTTATAACTGTTTTTTTTTTTTTTTATATAAGATTTTCAATTTTGGTAGACAAACAACCCCACATATACCCCACCCTCCCCGGTTCCATCACAAAATAAGACAACAACAACAAAAGCAACAATAATAAAACCATAAACCACAATAATAATAATTTAAAAAAACGGGTAAAGGATATAAATGAATAAAATAAGAAATAATAAAATAAATACAATAAAAATTGCCTTTTACTAGATTAAGGGGCTACACAGTAAACCAACCAGACTCTAACCAGACAGTAGTACAATAAGGAAAATAGGTTACCACACATCCAATTATCAGTATAAAACATGACAAGCAAAAATGAAGGGAAACAGAAAAATGACATGTAGGAAAACACTTATAACAGCTACGATACAGCATCAAAAGATAGTGAAAGGGTGAATTCAATGAAAGGGGACCAAGCCTTTACACATTTCTGGCGAGATTTGTACCTGTTGTATCTGAGCTTCTCCAATGGTACTGTATAAAGGATAGAACATCCTTGACCCAACTTGTGAATGTTAACTCTTTTTTTTGCCTGGGAATTCTTCAAAAATAAAGGCGCTAGAGTGCCAGCAGTCAGAAGATATGGCATATTTTACTCTGAAAAGCCCCGCCTTCCGTTCCCCCCCAAAAACCGGGAGGCGTAATCTTCCGTTCTTACCCCACGCTGGTCACGCTAAAGTCTCTCTAGAAGCGTTCATATTCCAAACGAGAGGCATTCTTTTGGAGCCGTAATCAAGGAAGTGAGCGGTAGGGGGGGGGGGGGTCCTATAGCAATCGTTTAAAAATGAAAACTCTGAACAGGACCATGGACAACATGGACCACATGTGCAGAGTGCCGCACTATGAACTTGTAGATCTGCTATTTTGGAAAAATCGTGAAAATGTGTGCAAATCTTTGAATATATATTATTTCACAGCAAACGTTTTTAGCTCTTATTATTTCATATAGCTAACGTTTTTTAGCTCATATCTTTGCTTCTGGGTGGGGGGGTCCCTGGAACAACATATTTTCAGATGGGGATCGGCGGCCAAATCTATATCATTTTGGGGCTCCTTGACATGAAAAAGTTTGAGCACCACTGAATTATAGAAACAGAGAGAGAGAGAGAGAGAGAACTCTCCATCATGGTGATCTCCTGCACATGGCTTGTCTCTCTCCTCTGCTTCCACTGTCATCCTTCATCCCGTTCAACGGCGGAATAGAGCTTTCCTTTCTCCTTTTATAGCTGCCAACAGCTGTAGACCCCCTCCTGTGTGTGTGTGTGTGTGTGTGTGCGTGCGCGCGCGCGTGTCGAGCTTGTGCCAGCGATGGCTGACATTTACAACACAACACTCTTGTCTATCGTGTGTGTCGCTGGCTTTAGACCTAGCTGGCATGACGCCTAGCATTAGCAGATTGCACCTGGATATTTGTGTGTGTGTGTGTGTGTGTGTGTGTGTGTGTGTGTGTGTGTGTGTGTGTGTGTGTGTGTGTGTGTGTGTGTGTGTGTGTGTGTGTGTGTGTGTGTGTGTGTGTGTGTGTGTGTGTGTGTGTGTGTGTGTGTGTGTGTGTGTGTGTGTGTGTGTGTGTGTGTGTGTGTGTGTGTGTGTGTGTGTGTGTTAGAGAAGAGTGATGGGGGAAAGAAATTAGGAGTCTTTATGCTGTAGCATGTTATTATGAAATTAGCGCAGTGCTAATTTGGCGCCGTAATTATGAGCAAAGTCATTCAACTCCAACTAAGGAGCTACTATCCACATTACCTCACTGCTGCTACACTGTCGTGAGTGTTTAAATTTAAACCCAGGGAGGTTTTAAATGTGTATTCCCATGTTTTCTGCACTTCTTCTAATGGGCTCTCGTAACATTCCGCCTTTTATTTTCTCCAACATTCATACTTTTTTTTTATTTTTCCCACCTGACTATCCTCTCTCTCAATTTCAATTCAATTCAAAGGAGCTTTATTGGCATGAGAAGATGGCAAGATAAAACGACAAAATAAACGTGAAGAAAAGGCGGCGATCCGAGCACTCAAAAAGGTGTAAACATGAGTAGAGGGTCCTGCCCTGATGAAGACTCCTTTGCGAGTCGAAACATGTTGGCTTTTTAAACTTTTTCTAATAAAGTACCTTGATTTTATTATTTTATATCCACCCTCTCCTCATTTTTACACCTTTTTGAGTGCTCGGATCGCCGCCTTTTTTCAGTATTCCAGTCCCACTGATCTTTGAAGCACCTGTCTACTTTTAAACCTTTCTTGCACCTCCATCGAGCACCTGGTTGATTCTCTTTTTCAATAAAATAAACGTGTAAACAGAGCTGTGTTACATTAACAGTTTGAGTAATACTATCTTGTGATAGTATTATCTCTCTCTCTCTCTCTGTCTCTCTCTCTCTCTCCCTCTCTTTCTCTCTCTCTCTCTCTCTCTCTCTCTCTCTCTCTCTTCATCTTCATCTTTTCCAATTTACTTTTTATTTCTGTCTCCCTTCCTGTTTCCTTTTTTTAAACGTATCTTTTCTGTGTTGATTCTGTGCATACTGTAGTTCATTCTCTCAGACATCCATCCATCCTTCGACATTTACATGATAGACACGCATCTTCCAAGTGCTTGTAGATCGGTTGGATCCACATTAAGATATATTTAGTGTGGAGCGAAAAAGGACGGGGGCCTAATGGAGAGCCCTGAGGAAATTGTTAAGTAAGTACAGTATGTAGGCCAGGACGGGTTAAGAGAGGGATTAAGTATAGTTATAAGATTATGTTCAGATACTGGGATGTGTGCGCCAGGCGCATTAATTACCACAGTGACTTTCTGTGGTTTGTCCTGTTGCCTGACGCTCGACAGTATCGCTCAGTGGTTCTCAACCTGTGGGTCGGGACCCCCAGGCGGTTCCCCACATGACAATTGAAGGACTTTTAGACTATAGAGCCATGCGATCCATTCTCATATAAATAAACTTCGTCTTTTGGACAATACTTCGTCCTGGGCGTCGGGCGTTACTAATAGAAAGGACAAAGAACTTCGTCCTGGGCGATGGGAGTGTTAATGGGGCGTCAGGGGGTAGAGTTGCCAGAACAGCCAGATGGGAAACGTGAAGTACCCAGTTGACCTCGCCAGAAACGTTTACATGTGGGGAGCGATGCGAGACAAAGTCACAAATGACATCCAAACTTTGGATGGATGACGATCAACAAGGACAGCGCTCGTAGTTTCCGAGTTATGGAGCTTTGAAAATCCTACTTTGAACCGAGGTACAGGAGTTGTAAAGATCCCATAGCTGGTGGTGACGGAGGCATTGCATAGCAACCGGATCAATGTTAAATGCTGCTTCATATATGGAGTTTACGGGGGGTGTACGAATACGTACCTGGCTGATAACGTCCCATAGCTGGGGGGTACGGATATATAAATTATGTCAGCCGCAGTCAATGTGTTAAAGACGTACTTCCCCCTTCAGGGGTGTTTGTGGTTAGAATTGGAACGACAAAATGAAACAAACAAACTATGGCAGAACTTTCTGGGAAGTTTCCAGTGATGGAAGGTTTTTGGGTTACACTCCATGAGACGAACAGAGCCAAGAGAGACCTGGCCCAGCGGTGGTGACACCGTTGGATTTGATTCCAGTCTGTCTTTGATCTATCAAGTCAGAACACATGTTTCTGTTTCTGCGCATCTAATGAGATAAGTTAGTTAGTTGTCCGTGCGTGCATGGGTGCGTGTGTGTGAGAGGGTGGACAAGAATCCTCTTCAAACCACAATGTGCACATTGCACGCATGCACGCACGCACGTAGGCACGCATGCACGCGCAAGCACACACTCAATAATTCAGTTTAGATAAAATTGTTTGATTCAATGAATATTAAGTAATTTATATACACACACACACAGACACAGCAGGATTACTGAACTTTCCCGCTGTCGAAGTTAATAAGAAGCAACAATCAGAGACAGACAGAGAGAGAGGTAGACCGAGAGAGACAGAGACAGAGCGAGAGAGAGGTAGAAAGAGAGAGAGAGAGAGATAGAGAGGTAGAAAGAGAGAGAGAGAGAGAGAGAGAGAGAGAGAGATAGTGAAGCCAAGGAGACTAAAATAAGCTTCAGATAGTGAGTGGCTGGTACGGTTGCTAGGCAACGCAGAACTTCATAATCTCTGAAGCGTGGGATCCTCACCCACTGTTCCCATTGACAAATCACTGCCACCATCAGGTGCGCGCACACACACACACACACACACACACACACACACACACACACACACACACACACCCGTGTTTCCAACTGTTTCCTTGACTTCTTTGCCATATTTCATCTCCCCTCTCTCTCTCTCTCTCTCTCTCTCTCTCTCTGTGTCTCTCTGTGTCCCTGGAACAACAATATATTGAGATGGGGCTCCACGGCCAAATACATATCATCCTGGGGGTCCTTAATATAAAATAGTTTGAGAACCATTGATATAGAAACATAGGGTTTTTCTGAGAACTGTCAGAATTTAGAAGACATTTGTAGAATAAGGTCCTCACGCACTCTCACACTCACAAAAACTTGCATGCACACATTTACAAAAACGTGAACACACACACTGAAGCATGCACATAAGCACAAATGCGGTACACTGTCTTCCAAGTAGCCTACGGTAAAAGAAAAAATGGAGTGGAACATGGGCCGTCCTTGAGTACATGGATTTGTTTGTGGTGTGTTTGCGTGTGCGTGTGTGTGTGTGTGTGTGTGTGTGTGTGTGTGTGTGTGTGTGTGTGTGTGTGTGTGTGTGTGTGTGTGTGTGTGCGTGTGTGTGTGTCCTTGAGGTAAACAGGAAGAGGAGAGATAAGGGCTCTGACTCTGATAGATGAAGGCCACAGGAAGAGATTGTGTCTGCTGTGGTTCAATAACAACTCCCTAAACTAAACGCAAGCCCCCAGTGAGTCTCTCCAACGTTGAAGCCCTACTGGTCAGACAGGGGACTGCAGGCGGACCCGTGGAGTTATGACGAGGAACCTCCGTGCAGCTGGGCTTTGACATTGAGTGCTCGTTTGCGAGTAGAGCGTTCTTTCGGGTGCTTCAAAACGCCACTGAGCAACTTCCAGTGAAATGAATAGCAGGGGGGGGGGCGGGGCTGTCGCTCCGGTTCGGCCTCTACCCTTTTATTACTCTATGGCTAAATGTCCAGCCCAGATGTGCCCTTGAGCAACACCGCAACCCTTGACCCTGCGGCTGTGAACACACTGTTAAAGGGGTGGTTCACCCACTGGTCCGGGGACCACCAGTGGTCCTTGAGGGGGTTCCAGGTGGTCCCCAGCTAAATTATGCAGAGTTGGTAACCAAATGGACCCTTATATACCTTTAACCCTTATATATCTTTAACTCTTGAGAGTGTAAAATGAAACAAAATGGACGTTTCATTTTACGCTCTGCATAACATCTGCATTACTTAATGTACAAGAAGTCTACTGCACCAATAGAGAATGTACTGTAGAAGAATTGTCATTTTTTTTGCCTGTTATCTCCTATACCTACAGCATGGAATTGTGGACAAAATCTATCTATTTTTGGGTCTGAGAGGCTAATCTCATCAACTGGTGGTCCGTGGCTCAAATGCAAAATAAATAATGGGACTTGATATGAAAATGGTTGAAAACCACTCGCTTATTGTCTCCACCAGGGACGTCGTTTCCCTATGCATATGTTTGTTTGGAGATCATTTATCTTGTTGTAATTTGCTAAATTATTTATATGTCCGCTCTATGTGAAACAGAGTATACATGTATATGGCTGGAAATGCAAGACGCAATTCAGAGAAATCGACGATAAGAGTGTTAACTGATCAAATCTAACTGCAAATCACTTACGAAAAATACCAATAAAATATTAAAGAAGACGAGTTACTATTCCATATGGCCCAGTTTTAGATTAGATTTATTGCGCTCCGAGAAGGAACATGCGTCATGTCGTTTACAGCATAGACCGTGTGGATGTCTTGAACCGGCGTCGTCATGGGAGAGGATATGGTAACCATGGAAACTCAGCTTCTTTTTTTTATTATTATTTTTTTTAATCACACGATTTTGTAATCCATCTTTCTCACCCAGTGTCAATTGACTAATCAATGTAATCCTGGGCTCTACGCTCCCTCTGCCAACCTGGGGAGAGCAACGGAATGACCTCATGCTTCTGACCAGTCAGTTACACTGAGAGTAAATTCTGTGAAACTACTGTACTGCGCACGCACACACACACACGCACACCCCCCCCCCCCCCCAACCTGAGTGCGTGCACAGTGCACATCAACCTGAGTGCGTGCACAGTGCACATCAACCTGAGTGCGTGCACAGTGCACATCAACCTGAGTGCGTGCACAGTGCACATCAACCTGAGTGCGTGCACAGTGCACATCAACCTGAGTGCGTGCACAGTGCACGTGGAACAGGGATGATGATGAGAGAGCACATAAAGCACTGTCAGCGTTTTGGAATGTGTGTCACAATGATGTTTGTCTACGAGTGTTTACCGGTATACAGTCAGGATGTAACTGAAAGAAGTAGAGGTAATGTGGGCTGGACAAATGTATATATATATTAGACATCAGTATACCGATCAGAGTATAACCAGTTGGACCAGATGGTAGTTCAGAGTTCATATTTATTTGTGGCAATAAATGGCATTGAACAGTGTGCTGGTGATGATTGACATGGTGATGAATGATGATGATGGTGATTAGGAATGATGATTTTAAACTATAAGCAGAGGAATGAAAATACACAAAGGGAACAAATCAACCAAAGTACATAGAACAGGAAGGTAAACAAATGACAAACCCATAGTTAACCTAATGGCAAACAAGTAAAGGAACAGACGATCTAAAGCGGAAAGGGAGAACTTACTTAATGCATCGTAATGGAACATCATCATGGAACAAAGAACCAGTTACGGTGGTGCTGCCTCTTCCCACACAAATGTTTGCTCCCTGAGCATTCGGCTGCCTATATAGGCCCACCCCAGGTGCGCCAATTTGGGAAAATTACTAAACCCCGCCCACTCCTAAGTACACTGGTCTTCTCTACACTTTTCCCTACTCACTGTGTGAGGGGACTTTCTACAGCCACCCCATCAAAATATACTTTTGATTATAAAACAAGATAATCGTCCCTGTGAGTTCAGGCTGGCGACAACAGAAGAGGGGGCCACCGTCTTCAGCCGCCCCATGAGGTGCGTACGGCAGTGGGAACGTGGAAGGGTGGAAAAAGTCCGGTTTGTCTGAGGGGTGGCCACAACTGGTTGGGGAGGGGGTCTGGGGGGCGACCAAGGGGGTGGAGCCAGTCAGGGGCCCGGTGGCGGTGGGTTTCCTGGAAGTGAACTGGTGCTGGAGGGAACTTGGAAGCCATTGCTGGAGGCACCAATTGGGGGGAAGGGGCTGCCCGAGAATGAGCTGGTGCCGGTGGGGGTTTTGGAGGCCAGGCTGGAGGTACCGCCTTGGAGGGTGTAAGAGACTCCTCTGACAGGTCTGGTGCTGAGGGGGTCTCTGTAGGCACCACTAGGAGGGGAGGTGCGGTAGGAGCATGGGATAAAACTGGTGCCGGGGAGGCCTCTAAGGGGATCACTCGAAGGGGAGACATAGGGAGTGCCTGGAGCCTAACCGCTGGGTGGAGAAGTGGCAGAGGATGCACCGGGGACGGCTGGGCTGCGTCAGGCTGGACTGGAGGCGGGGGGTTCAACTGCTGGGGGGCGTAATGCTGAGCTGGGGACGGGGAGGCAGGCTGCTGTAAGGAGGCAGGCGGCTGTAAAGGATTGTACTGGGAGGAGGCCGGCAACTGGGAGGAGGAGCTAAAATGGGAGGAGGCCGGCAACTGAGAGGAGGAGCTAAAATGGGAGGAGGCCGACGACTGGGAGGAGGAGCTGAACTGGGAGGAGGGCGGCGACTGGGGGGAGGAGCTGAACTGGAAAGAGGCCGGCAACTTGGGGGAGGAGCTGAACTGGGAGGAGGGCGTCGACTGGGAGGAGGAGCTGAACTGGGAGGAGGCCGGCCACTGGGAGGAGGGTGGCGACTGGGAGGAGGAGCTTAACTGTGAGGAGGCTGGCAACTGGGGGGAGGAGCTGAACTGAGAGGAGGCCGGTTGCTGGGAGGAGGAGTACTGGAAGGGGGCCGGCTGCTGGGGGGAGGCGTAGGGCTGGGCCGGAGGCAGGGAGGAGGCGTACTGCTGGGCGGCCGGCTGGTGGAGGGCATACTGGTAGGCTGGCTGGTGGGGGGCATACTCCTGGGGGGCTGGCTGGTGGAGGGCGTACTGCTGAGGGGCTGGCTGATGGAGGGCGTACTGCTCAGGGGCTGGCTGGTGGAGGGTGTACTCCTGGGGGGCTGGCTGGTGGAGGGCGTACTCCTGGGGGGCTGGCTGCTGGGAGGTGTACTGCTGGGAGGTGTACTGCTGGGAGGTGTACTGCTGGGGGGCTGACTGGTGGAGGGCATACTGCTGGGGGGCTGGCTGGTGAAGGGCGTACTGCTGGGGGGCTGGCTGGTGGAGGGCGTACTGCTGGGGGGCTGGCTGCTGGGAGGTGTACTGCTGGGGGGCTGGCTGCTGGGAGGTGTACTGCTGGGGGGCTGGCTGGTGGAGGGCGTACTGCTGGGGGGCTGGCTGGTGGAGGGCGTACTGCTGGGGGGCCGGCTGGTGGAGGGCGTACTGCTGGGGGACCGGCTGCTGGGAGGTGTACTGCTGGGGGACCGGCTGCTGGGAGGTGTACTGCTGGGGGACCGGCTGCTGGGAGGTGTACTGCTGGGGGGCTGGCTGGTGGAGGGCGTACTGCTGGGGGGCTGGCTGGTGGAGGGCCGGCTGCTGGGAGGTGTACTGCTGGGGGGCCGGCTGCTGGGGGGCCGGCTGCTGGGAGGTGTACTGCTGGGGGGCCGGCTGCTGGGAGGTGTACTGCTTGGGGGCCGGCTGCTGGGGGGCCGGCTGCTGGGGGGCCGGCTGCTGGGGGGCCGGCTGCTGGGAGGTGTACTGCTGGGGGGCCGGCTGCTGTGGGGCCGGCTGCTGGAAGGTGTACTGCTGGGGGGGCCGGCTGCTGGGAGGTGTACTGCTTGGGGGCCGGCTGCTGGGGGGCCGGCTGCTGGGGGGCCGGCTGCTGGGAGGTGTACTGCCGGGGGGCCGGCTGCTGGGGGGTGTACTGCTGGGGGGCCGGCTGCTGGGAGGTGTACTGCTGGGGGGCCGGCTGCTGGGAGGTGTACTGCTGGGGGGCCGGCTGCTGGGAGGTGTACTGCTGGGGGGCCGGCTGCTGGGAGGTGTACTGCTGGGGGGCCGGCTGCTGGGAGGTGTACTGCTGGGGGGCCGGCGGGGGCCATGGTTGCTGCGAAGGAGGTGGCTGCTGTGGGGGTGCTGGGGGCCATGGTTTCTGTGGAGGAGGTGGCTGATGCGGGGGAGCTGTGGGCCATGGTTGCTGTTGGATGTACTGCTGGCAGGCCGGCTGTGCTAGAAGGTACTGCTGGGCCACAGATTGCTGGTACTGGGTTGTTGGTGCAATAGCAACAGGTCTGCCATCATATCCGCTGGCTCCATGACTCTGTGGCTGAGGGCAGCCATTAGCCATGTGGCTATGATAGCCAGGGTCTGGCTCTGTGTTCGGCTTCTGATAGGAGCTCCAGTACTGTTGCCATTCATTTTGCCACATTTCCGTCTCCCTCTGGTCAGTTTATTTTTATACTGGTCAATGCCTGATGGCCGAATAATCCGGACTCGAAGGACCATGAAAGAAGTAGAGGTAATGTGGGCTGGACAAATGTATATATATATTAGACATCAGTATACCGATCAGAGTATAACCAGTTGGACCAGATGGTAGTTCAGAGTTCATATTTATTTGTGGCAATAAATGGCATTGAACAGTGTGCTGGTGATGATTGACATGGTGATGAATGATGATGATGGTGATTAGGAATGATGATTTTAAACTATAAGCAGAGGAATGAAAATACACAAAGGGAACAAATCAACCAAAGTACATAGAACAGGAAGGTAAACAAATGACAAACCCATAGTTAACCTAATGGCAAACAAGTAAAGGAACAGACGATCTAAAGCGGAAAGGGAGAACTTACTTAATGCATCGTAATGGAACATCATCATGGAACAAAGAACCAGTTACGGTGGTGCTGCCTCTTCCCACACAAATGTTTGCTCCCTGAGCATTCGGCTGCCTATATAGGCCCACCCCAGGTGCGCCAATTTGGGAAAATTACTAAACCCCGCCCACTCCTAAGTACACTGGTCTTCTCTACACTTTTCCCTACTCACTGTGTGAGGGGACTTTCTACAGTAACAGTGTTGCATGCTAAAGATAACCAAACTCTGTGTGTGTGTGTGTGTGTGTGTGTGTGTGTGTGTGTGTGTGTGTGTGTGTGTGTGTGTGTGTGTGTGTGTGTGTGTGTGTGTGTGTGTGTGAGGGGGGGGCATACATTAATGAACAGTCTATAAGACAGTGTCCATGTTTACGCATGCACACACTATCGATAAACACAGCGTGTGGAAATGCTCCTAATCTTCTGTAATTGGTTTTTTTCCCTGTCTAAATATTAGCATTTACGCAACGAGGCAGGATAAAGACACACAAGCACGCACACACATAAGCCCTTATTGTGTGTGTCACGCCTGTGTTGTTGTACACGTGTGATTTAACGTACACGTAACACCACAGGAAACCCGGCATCCATCCGTATTCTGGTGGGAAAAACCTTTGCGGAAATTAGCAGATCGACAAGCTCACAACGCATCACGGTTAAAAATGCGTGCAATTGATGGAAAATAATGTAATTCTTTTATTTAACCTTTATTTAACCAGGAAAAACCACATTGAGACTGAAGTCTCTTTTACACATTGAGACTGAAGTCTCTTTTACAAGTAATGAAATGTGTTTAGCAAAAGTCTGCCTCATGTTGGCGCTATGCCAGGCCGTTCCGAAGAGGCAGAGGTTAGTCGTTGGCATCCAGGGAGTGTGCGTGCAGAGTTTGGCATCAGCCGGGCCAACGGTGCCGTGATTTGCAGTTAGATTTGATCAGTTAACACTCTTATCGTCGATTTCTCTGAATTGCGTCTTGCATTTCCAGCCATATACATGTATACTCCGTTTCACATAGAGCGGACATATAAATAATTTAGCAAATTACAACAAGATAAATGATCTCCAAACAAACATATGCATAGGGAAACGACGTCCCTGCTCATTCCATACAAGGGGAGGCCAAAGACAACCGCTGCTCAACTCAAAAGGTTTTTCAAATGGCAAATTAAGTTGTCCGCATTCTCGCCATGCAAGTCTTTTTTAATCACACGGCTGCAATGGACCCATTTCTCAAACGTTACAGTATGTGTGGGTGTGAGTTACGGTTTACAGAGAATAGGACGGTCACGCTCAAAAGTGTAGGTTCCGTTGACAGGCTTTTTCAACGGGTTAAACTGTCAAAATTCTTAGGGCTTATAAAGCGTTATCATTCATGTTCTTAAGCCATTTTGGACTGAGGTCGATTAAAAAAAAGGCTCCTAAATCCTAACAGTTTTCTGAAAAAGCTATGTTTCTATATCAGTGGTGCTCAAACTTTTTCATCTCTCTCTCTCTCTCTCTCTCTCTCTCTCTCTCTCTCTCTCTCTCTCTCTCTCTCTCTCTCTCTCTCTCTCTCTCTCTCTCTCTCTTAATTTCAATTTATTTCAATTCAAAGGGCTTTGCATGAGAAAACATACGTTTACATTATTGCCAAAGCAAAAAGTGGAACAATTTGATCAAAACTAAATGTATGTATAATTAAAAGTCAGAATTTCCAATACATCTATTTATATGCACCGAGATCTCTCTCTCTCTCTCTCTCTCTCTCTTTCTACCCCCAGTGATGGTCTCAGAGGGTCCATTGTCCTCTGGTGTCCTGTTCCGCTGCGTCACCCCCCTCCCCCCACAAACACACACATACACACACACACACACACACACACACACATCTCCAGCCCAGTTCAAATAGCCTCCGCGAGGAAATGCCAGCAAATTATATCTGCTATTCATATCTGATGGCCTGTGTGCACTTTCTCTGTACTGTGGGAGAGCGAGAGACAGGGTGGGGTGCACTATACTGTACTAAATACTGTACTCACGAAAATAGCAGATCTGCTATTTTTGAAAAACTCGTGCAATTGCGTGCAAATCTTTCGGTGGGTGGGGTGGGGGGGGGGGTCCCTTCCTGGAACAACATATCTTCAGATGGGGTTCGGCGGCCAAATAATTGGAACCATCCTCGGGTCTTCCATGGATTAAGTTGTTAAGTGAGCGAGGCAGATTAGAGTCACAGGTTGCCGACCATCGACGGACGTGACCTGAGCAACGGCACGTTTCCTATGCCGCGTGCTCACGTATACGGACAGCGCACGTGCACAGAGTGCACGCGCGCTGTCACATGCACAGCGCGCACAGAGTTGAAGGTCTGTCTGTCTGTCTTTCACCACACATGCAGCACGCACATATACATTTCTATGCACGCATGCCCCTACACTCACTTATCGCACGGAGACACATAAACACATTTGCGCTCACACGCACACGTGCACGCGCTAGCTCCAGCACTGACTGTGTGATCTGGTGGTAGGATGGATGGGAGCTCCAGAGGACCTGCTCATTAGTGGTCAGAGGAGCAACACACACACACACACACACACACACACACACACACACACGTACACACACTAGAGCGCTCTGTTTGGCCGTTCCCTTCCTGTCTGTAGCGGAGACACAAGTTCTCTGTGTCCTATCTGCCCCGATAGAGAGAGGAAACGGAGAGAGAGACAGATAGGAGTGGCGACGAGGGAACACGGAGTGTGTGTGTGTGTGTGTGTGTGTGTGTGTGTTGCGTGCGTGTGCGTATGTGCACGTGCGTGTGCGCGTGCGCGTGTGTGGTGCGTGTATGTGGGTGGGGTGTTTGTTGGAGTGACTTCTCATTCATTATAGCAGTAGAGTCTGTCACACGCTGCATGCGTCTCGTGGAAAACCTGGTCTTCTTCTGCACTCTCACCTCGGGATCCTCCTGGACAGACAGACAGACAGACAGACAGACAGGAGCGGTCAACAAGTAGCGGTTAGACTATAGTCACGCACATCGTCGGATTATTCTTGCGGCGGCGTGCGGGCCTTCTCCTCGGTCAGGCCGGAGCGTCAAGGATTTATTTCCACCCGAGGTTCTCTGAGGAGCTGGTTGTGGGAACGGTACAGGGCTTGACCGGACAAGACCGGACCGGCTGCATGATCTGCATGTGAGTGTGTGTGTGCGTGTGTGCGTGCGTGCGTGCGTCCGTGCGACATGAAGTAAAGAGAGAAACAGATTGCTCATTAGTTATTGACTCTCATCACACAATGCCTTGCCTTTCCTGTCTTCGGACTTTCTTGTGTGTGTGTGTGTGTGTGTGTTTTGTGTGTGTGTGTGTTGTGCGACAGGAAATCCCTACTTCAGCCCATTGCTCTCCACTTCCTCTCCCTCCCTTCCTCAGAAACGGATCGCTTTTCTGTTTTCTGAGGATACAGAGATGTTCTGAAATGAGGCCAGACAGATACAGTGTATCCCCCAGACCCATGTATCGGTTTTAATAGCACATATATTGGTCATTGGTTGATGACGGTATTCTGATTTTTTTACGTTTTTAAGATTTTTCCCTTCTTTTAAACTACATTTTATCCCACGATTTGTGTAACTCTTTTATTTTCACCCAGTGTCAATTGTCTAGTGTAATCCTGGGCGCTACACTCCCTCTGTCAACCTGGGGAGAGCAACGGACTGACCTCATGCTTCCTTCAATGCATGAGGACTAGTCCAAGCTGCTTCCTTGCACCTGGCAGGGGTGAAACATCTATAAGCTCACAGAGTTTATACTTAAAGTAGCTAGTAGCATAGCAGCTGAAGTAGTTAATGTAGCACCACAATCATTTTAACTACTTTATCCATTTTGTTGGCTATTCAAAAAAAAATCATTTCTTTTGACTTCTCTTCTTCTTCTCTTCTGGGGGTCCCTGCTTGGCACGAAACAGTTTCAGATGGGGGGTGCGATGTCAAATACAGTATAGTCCAGTAATAATGTAATTTGACCTCTAACTAATTGCAAAAAAACAAAACTGATTTAGCATCTTCAATATATCCTGAATAACAGAAAAAAAAGTTGCCTGGAATTGTCTGAGGGGAAAGTGTTGAAAATGGCCTGTACAGTATGGCCACCATTGACATCCTATTATAAGGCAATATTTTCATAAGTTTCCTTATGCTTTAAGTAGCATGTGACATATCAAACTAGGGGGTTTTCATGATGCTGAGTCCATTCCAAGCATTAGTTTTGCATAAAAACATTCATTGGGCTAAATTTGGCCATAGCTTGCCAAAATGTGATGATGTCAGCACATTGTTTTTTTTGCAATTAGTTAGAGGTTGATCCTGTATTTTCCATAGATTTCCTGTACTAGTACATCAATTGACCCAGAGATCTGGCACATGGGTCGGGCTCTAGATCAGTGGTTCTCAAACTGTGACCCAAAATGAGAAATGTGTTGTCTCATCGAGACCCAAACAGTGAAAATATCAGATCTACAAGCTCACAATGCGGTGCAAAGTGGCGCATTGTGAGCTTGTAGATCTGCTAATTTCACTACTTCTTCAACATTTGTTTTGTAATTAATGGAATTTCTTTGATTTTTCTTTGATTTCTTAATGACATTGCAGAAAAAAAACATCTTTGCATTTCGTTTTGAATTCATGAAAATCCTTTTTGGGAATGCTTCTTGAAAATGTTTGAAATAATAGTCTAATGATTAACCCATTTTGGGCGGGAACCCCTTTTGGTGTTTTAAACATTATGTTATAATTTAGCTATTGAAAAATAGCAGATCTACAAGCTCATAGCGCGCCACCGAGTGGCGCGCTACGAGCTTGTAGGTCTGCTATTTTTGAAAAATCGTGAAAATATTTATTTCAGAGAACTTTATAAGAATTTTTTTAAATGTTTAGGTCTTGCCTAAATGGGTTAAAAACAAAATGTAGGAAACAAAAAATGAATACATCCGTTCAGGAAACAGTGCTCTGGTGGATACTAGCCTGCTTTGATCTGTTCACCCTCTCCACTTCCATCCTCCAATCATCTCACAGACGTTTGTTTTTCCCTTTCATGTTGCATTTGAACCTCTTGAGTTGGAGATGTGAGAGATGTGTCATTTTATCAACGCTGAAGAGGAGGGAACGGTGTAAAATAGAGAGAGAACTGGTGACAGCTGCAAGTTAAAGAGAAAGCAGAGCTGCGTATGGGTGTGACATGCGTTTACTAAACACAACCATTTTTAGACATTAGTTTTGGGATGTTTATGTTTAGGTTGAAAGGGATAGTTCAGATATTTAGACATAAAGCTGTAGGAAATTAATATAGTGCTTGCAAAGGTATTGATTGATTGCCTGAGTCCCGTGGTGGGAGTTCTGGTCTGGTTTTGGTGAATATTAAGTAATTCCGGTCATTTGGTTGGGGTCACTGGGGGCCACTCATTAAAAAAAGAATGAATCAGGGGCACGGTGGCACAGTTGGTAGTGCTGTCGCCTCACAGCTACAAGGTCCTGGGTTTGATTCCCGCTCGGGATGCTGTGGGCGCTGGCGCCGTGTCCTCTCCTCCGCGTCATCAGTGCCCATACCCGAGGCGGGGTTGGCGAAAGGGCCTTTCTGTGTGGAGTTTGAATGTTCTCCCCGTGTCAAAAAACATGCAGTAATCCTGGTCTCTAAACTGCCTCCCTCTGGCTAGCCGGGGCGCCTGATGGAGGGGAAAGGAACTGGTCGGAATAACGTGTTCCTTCCACAAGCTACGTCCAACCAGGGAAATCCCCCCCCTGTCAGGTGTAAAGGAGCGACTTGGACACTCATGCATGAAGGAAGCATGAGTTCAAGTCCGTTGAGCCCAGGATCACATTAGATAATTGAAAAATGGGTTACAAAATCATGGGAAATAAATAAATAAATATATATATATATATATATATTTTATCCCATGATTTTGAACTCATGCTTCCTTCATGCATGAGTGTCCAAGTCGCTCCTTTACACCTGACAGGGGGGATTTCCCTGGTATATATATATATATATATATATATTCCACAAAACTAGTGTCATTTGTATGACTTTGAGTTTGACCCATCTGTCACATGGAGCTATGTTTTTGTGCTGCTGCTGGCTGATTTCTAGACACAAGAAATATTGTTATTATTAACCCTAGAACACTTAAACCCGGGTGATTTTCACCCGGACAATTATATTCTTCAGCTCAGTGACATCATAGAAGGTAGGTTTGTTTCCCTGCACACATTCCTGTTTTTTTCTGCACACAGGTGTCACCCAGGATTATAGAGAAAAATCCCATACTGATCGCACAATGGGCTTTCTCTTTTTCACTGGACCGTTCTCACGTCCCAGGGCATGATGGAAATATTCAAGAAGCAGAGTACCTCAAGTTGCCATGTATTTGTACTTCAATATATTTTGATGACAATCTTTTTTTCATGGAATGTATTATTGTAAAATATACCCAGGTTTAGTGATTAAGTTTAGTGTTCTAGGGTTAATACTATTATATTATATTATATATTATATAGAAGTGTACCTCCCAGCCCTGGCAGAGTAGTTCTGGAGTAGTTCCAACGGATTGTGTGGCCCTGGTTTTGCCCTTGTGGGACTGATTGAGGGTAGCTAATGGGACTTAAGTCGGGACTTGATCACCCCGGCTGGATCGCCTGAGTGAGGGGTATGATGTTGGTAGACCCGAAACCCCATTGACCTCAGGATACATCACTGAGGATACGTCCCAGGTGCATCCATGCGATTTTATTTATATTTTTTAGTTATATTATTAACAGTTTGACTGTGGAATTAATTACATCGCAATGCCACGGTCACTGCCTGGATTCGCGTCACCTATGCCACTCTGTCCAATTGAAATCCCGTAAGTCTTAAACCTTATTAAAAACACAAATTAAACAATGAAAACGTATCCTGTGTAACTCATGAATGGGGGGGAAAGTATTAATATTATAAAAAATATTACAAGGTATCCACGTGATTATACGCTTTAAGAGTCTTAGGAACACTTTGTGAAAGGTTTTTCCGCTGTAGCGTCCTGACCTGCAGTGAGGGAAGATGGTCATCACGTTTAGTATAGCAGTCGGAGAAAAGAACCATAATAAGTCACATGATTGTGTGTCACTACTATATACAGGTATTCATTTTCAACGCTATTTATTTCTCGGTATTCACGTCTCTAAAGAGGAGTTCAGAAATGGGTCTTTGTGACTCATTTCCTTCCCTTTATATTTTCTCTCCTTGTCGTCGCTTCATGGTCTCGCTCGCCTGCAACGGAGGCGGTGTTTTAGAATCTCTATAGCAGTGGTTCTCAAAGTGGGATCCGGGGTATATGTACTAATAGGTTTCTGATGACAACATTGGTGCTTGTCACAAAGTGCCCCCCCCCCTCCACCATCGAGTCATCACGGGCTGTGTGATTGACATGTGGAACTAACGAGGCTGTCACATTAAATCAACATCATCTGAACGACCGGCGGGCCACCTGTGAGGAAGAAAGTATATAAAAAACCTGTTGCCTGGACTCCATTAGCTGTACTGATGGTCTGATCTCAGCGCTGACAGGGGGAACATAGACAGCATGTGCACGCACACACGCACGCACGCACGCAGAGACATACCCACACATGTCAGAATAGCATTGATGACCATTTTAGGGGCATGCAGTGGCTCAGGATGTAGAAGAAAAAAGGACAGTCATTGCGTCAGCACGGAGGTGGGGGGATATAGTTTGGGGATAAAGTTTGCATGCTTACTGTTACTTCTCTGACATAGAGACTCAGTTCAACTTCAGCCAGTCAATTAGTGGGACACCGCTGAGAGCCACACACACAGCTTCAGTTAGGTTATTTTTTTTAATTTCTTTTAGATTTGTTTTTGGCTTTTCCGCCTTCATTGATAGTATCAAGTGAAGATAGACAGGAAAGAGGGAGAGAGAGAAGGGGAGAGCCATGCAGCAAAGGTCGTCATGAACGGGACTCGAACACGCAACGCCAGGCCAGAGCCTATATGTGACATGTGCCTGGACCACTAGGCCAGCGGGCGCCCCGACTTAGGTTCTTAATTAAGGGCGCGTTCTGAATGCAATGGCAAACTAACAGGCGAGTGCGCTCTTGTAGCAAAAAATATGATATGGGGAAAACAATCGAATATATATATATATATATATATATATATATATATATATATATTTTATTTTTATTTTATTTTTTTTGACTTTCGACTTCTCCTAATTTAAATCGACTTGTTTTAATGAAATGCCCAAGAATTTAGATCACGATTCTCATTTTTTTCATGAAAAACTGAACATTACTACATTACATTCAAAATGTGGCACCTGGAGCCAACTATACTGTGGCAAAGTGCTTGACTTAAACCTCTCTTAAAGTCTCTAGATTAACTCAAATGAATTGGACAGCCAACTAGTGCTGCATGATTCTTGCTCACATTTAGAAATGAGTGTCTGAATCTAGAATCTAGATCATGATAATTTTTTCCCCGATTAGTCATGCAGCACTATACAGTGGCAACCATACAAATGTAATATTTGGGTGGAATTTATAGATGTTGGAATCTTTTGGAAGGCATTCAAATGAACATTTGATCTCGTTACAGCCCCCGGGCCGCTATAACCTATAACCATACCCAGCTAGTGAGGTTAAAATTAAGCACAGCTTGTGTGGGTGTGTTCCTGCAAAGATCATCTGCTAAACGGAAAAGAAAACAATAGTGATTGTTTGTTTAGTTCAAGGGTAGGCAACCTTCATTATCAGAAGAGCCATTACAATTATATCTGGAGCCGCAACATAATGTTTGCTTTAATAAAGCAAACTTTAATTATTTGTGATTTTTCTGGTCTTTCAATATTACATTTTATTGTTTGCTAATTTGGTGGTGAAAACAAACAAAGATGTCTTATCATTAATACATTCTTCTATTCTATTTTCCTTCATTAAATTTGATTCTTATTTTTCACTCAATGTTTTAACCCACTGAGACCTGAGACCAGATTCTACAAATGTCTTCTAAATCATTACATGACAGATTTTTGAAAAACCCATGTTTCTAGTGGTTCTCAAACATGTCAAGGACCCCAAATATTATACTGTATATAATTGGCCAAAAATCATATGTAATTGGCCGTGGACCCCCATCTGAAAATATGATGTTCCAGGGACCCCACAGAAGCAAAGATTTGAGTTAAAATTCTTTGCTTTCAAATACTGCAGAATATAACAGCTCGCTGCAAGCTTGTACATCTGCTATTTTTTAATAGCCAACGTATCAATGGATAAGGTAAGAATGAGTTTGATGCTGTATCAACACATTTTGCCTGGGGACCCCTCTGGAACCCCCACCAAGGACCCCAGGGGGGCCCCCGGACCCGCTTTGAGAAGCACCAGTGGAGTAAGGAGTGTATATCGGGGCCAACCTCGTTAATCCACTTCGAGCTCGCCCCCTCGCCGCGTGATTGATGGCCCAGTGCAACCTGGGTAATGTAGTAGGAGAGTGTGACAGGAAGAATAATGGCTGTAGCAGCCAGGTGCCGGGAGACTGTCTTCTGGGGTGAGAAATCAGCTGGTGGTTAGACGCAGCAGGTGTGTGTGCGCGCACGCGTGTGCGTGTGTGTGAGTGCGTGCGTGTGTGTGTGCGTGCGTGCATGCATGCGTGCGCCTTTTGTGCAGATCCAAATACAATTATTCAATTGTGTGTGTGTGTGTGTGTGTGCGCGCGTGTGTGCGTGTGCGTGCGCGCGTGTGTGCGTGTGCGTGCGTGCGTGCGTGCGTGCCTGCGTGCGTAGGTATCGCACGCACGCACCTACGTGCATGCGTTGCAACGTATAGGGGCGGGTGGGTTGCTGCATGTGTGACACTCCAGGTAACTATGATGGAGTGTTGCATTATGGGACGACACAGACATCTAGAGACCCCCGTCAGTCAGTACAGTCCATCATCCATCACCTTTTGTTCCCCCCTCTCATCCCCCCCACCCCCGACACTTTTCCCTGTGTGTGTGTGTGTGTGTGTGTGTGTGTGTGTGTGTGTGTGTGTGTGTGTGTGTGTGTGTGTGTGTGTGTGTGTGTGTGTGTGTGTGTGTGTGTGTGTGTGTGTGTGTGTGTGTGTGTGTGTGTGTGTGTGTGTGTGTGTGTGTGTGTGTGTGACACGGGGAACACATGTCTGGTGCTCTCTTGTGCGATCCGATCCGTGTGGCTCGGTCGACCTTTTCATGCCGCGGACGCAGTGAAGCGCAACGAGAAACTATCTGTAAAAACAGCGTCCTGGGGTGAATGGTGCTGTTTGTGTCCGATTGCTTTTCAGTCTTTATTCCAGTCCAGTCTCAGGCTTTTAATAAGACCCAGGATGTTGTCTGATTGCACGTACACCATATACAGTATGATGCATTTTTGTCTCATACAGTAGGAGTCTCAAACAAGGCTGTTTCTTACCATGAATACACTCTTTTTGTCAGGTGAAACCTGGCTAATGAAAGCTCATGAAATGTAGACGACCTTTATAATAATGACCTAGTCATACTGATGGCCTAGCCTGATTGGCTGCCACACACGCTGCCTAAGCCAATGGGAGTGCAGTATGATTTGAATATAGTGTATAATGGGTGCACGGTTCAGGTAGAGACACTCCATAGAAAAGAATACCAGCACTCACTCTAATTCCAATAGGATTCTCTTGTTTATTTATTAAGGTTATTTAAGGTTTATTTATTAAGGTTTATTTATTAAGGCTGCCTCCAGCAGAAAACATTTGCTGCTGGAGGCAGCCTTAATAAATACACAAGAGAATCCTATTGGAATTAAAGTGAGTGCTGGTGTTCTTTTCTATGGAGTGTAGTGATTGCCTGCCTCCTAAGCTATGCCACACGCACCGCGAAAGGGCAGATTTCCCCACCGCAGCGAGCAAGCTGTACCACCAGCAGCCTCGGAGCGACAATAGCTGCTAATGGTATGAGCTGGACAGCAGGAAAGCCACAACAAAACAAGGTCATTGAACCACGCACAGAACTTTGGGAACGGACGCGAACAACGGCTGCGCCAGAGAAACATTACTAAAATCATAATATTACTATGGGGGAAAAACAAAGACAAACTAGAAAAAGTGCCCTTCTGGGCACAGGTCTCCACCAGGAGGATAGGACTGTGTGAGATGTTTGGCAAAATGTTTAGGAGTAATATAAACATTTGATGGCAATTGGATGACTTGAGGCATTTTGTTCCAAAAATGTGTTTTGCAAAAATCAACCTGTTGGTGGCGCTATAACAGGCCAATGTGAAAAGGGTGGGATATATTCCTCAGCCTAGTAAGAAAATGTGTGAAAGATTTCACGTAAATTGCATGCTGCGTTCATGATTTGAGGCTTTTGTTCAAAACGGGGCAATCTTGCAAACTGTGAAAGCCAATTATAGCCAATTAGGATGGAATATGAAATATCGGACAGATCCGACTTGAGCACATGACCATAGAGATACTGTGTAACGATTTGTGAGATTTTTGGACAGAATCTGGAGGAGTAATATCAAAAAATGTGTTTTACAAAAGTCGGCCTCCTGGTGGCGCTATAAAAGGCAGATGCGGAAAATGCAGGTCAAAGGTTTGTCCTTGGCCTCTAGGGAGTGTGCATGCAACGTTTCACGCAGATCGGTGCAGTTTTAGGTAAAAACTGCCTCATGGTGGCGCTATAACAGGCCGTTCTGGAAAATGCGGGGCAGAGGTTCATCGTTGGCATCCAGGGAGTGTGTGTGCAAAGTTTGGCATCGACCAGGTTAACGGTGCCGGAGATTAGCTGGTAACAGACGGACGGAAGGACGGACGGACACACACACGGACACACACACACACGGACGGAGTGCAAAACATACTCTGTCCCCATGCCTTCGGCCTGGTGGAGACAAAAAGGGGGACAACGGAGCCTGTTTCACCTGACACATTATTACTATGTAATCATTCCTTGTTTTTTTTGTGAAATTACATATTTACTCCTGACGCCTGATTCCATCTGCTGTTTGTTTTGAACCATGGTACCACCTGAGGGAATGTGTGTGTGTGTGTGTGTGTGTGTGTGTGTGTGTGTGTGTGTGTGTGTGTGTGTGTGTGTGTGTGTGTGTGTGTGTGTGTGTGTGTGTGTGTGTGTGTGTGTGTGTGTGTGTGTGTGTGTGTGTGTGTGTGTGTGTGTGTGTGTGTGTGTGTGTGTGTGTGTGTGTGTGTGTGTGTGTGTGTGTGTGTGTGTGTGTGTGTGTGTGTGTGTGTGTGTGTGTGTGTGTGTGTGTGTGTGTGTGTGTGTGTGCGTGCGTGCGTGCGTGCGTGCGTGCGTGCGTGCGTGCGTGCGTGCGTGCGTGCGTGCGTGCGTGCGTGCGTGCGTGCGTGCGTGCGTGCGTGCGTGCGTGCGTGCGTGCGCGCGCGCGCGTAAACATTGCTCGCCACGTGTTTGAAACTCTGCAGGCTTTCTATCCTTTTTTCCATCATTCAGTTCTGCTTTGCTTTTGTTCCATTTTTTAATCTGGGTCCAGAATCGCTCTGAGGAGTTTTGTGATCAAGCGATACTTTGTTTGGCACAAAGGAAGAGGGCTTTTCACCCTGCTGGGATCAGATACCCTGCACGTCTGCCATGAATCAAACTTTATAGAAGTTGTTGGGTCTGGACCTAACTGGATGGCGAGTATAAGGTTGTACTCTGGCCAATTAAAATGTATTCCTATTTCCTATACTGGAAAGTGAATCAGGCAACGGTCATAGGGTCTTCAACAGGGAGGTGTCATTAACGACTTTGCATGCGTTTTCTGAGGAGAAAATAATTGCAGATCTATAAGCTCACAACGCACTCGCAGCCCAAGGCGTTGTAAGGCAATTTTATACCATTTGCCCCGATCAAGTTTTTTGCTCCCGATCCAATTCCGATTATTTGATTTTGAGGGTCTGCCGATACTGATTCTTCCTGATCCGATATTTATATTCTTATAGAACACCATGCCATATGATATCACAATAGTACAATATCAAAATCACAGACAATATCCAGTCTAATATCCTGATATGGATATAATATTTATACTAGGGACGTCCCGATCACGCTTTTTTGCTCCCGGTCTGATTCCAATCATTTGAAAATTACGTGATCGGCTCCGATTTCCGATCACGTGATCGGATTGGGACAACCCTAGTCCTTGCTCTTGGACTGAAAAACAGTGTCTCCTTCTCTGTCCAACCTGCCCAGGACTCCAAGAGGTGCTCACCACTCACCTCTCTAAGTGTGTCCGTCTCTCTGTCCTTCTGTGCAGGACTCCAAGCATTCAGCGGAGGTGCTCACGTCTCCGTCTCTGGACGTCTTCCTGCCGGAGGACGAGGACAACCCGTACGAGTCGGTCACCTCGGCCGTCACGCGCAAGCCCTCCTCGCTGGACATCAACCACCGGCTCAGCAGCACGACGTGCCCTCGCAATGGTAGGACACACGCACGCACGCACACACGAGCACATGCACACACACATGCATGCACGCACAAATGCACAGTGACATGGTTAGAACATTAAGGTTAAAAAAGGGTTGTGTTTCTATGCACTATAAACAAGTGCCTGCAGTGCTGTGATTTATACTGTCTGTTTATTTAGCCTTCTGTGGAGTTTTATGAAATCCCACAAAAAGGCCTTTATTACAGTTACATTCAGCTGTAGTTTGGGCCGGGGTAGTTTGGAGGCCTAGTTGCATTCAGCTGTTGTTTGGAGGCCTATATATTACAGTTGCATTCAGTTGTAGTTTGGTAGTTTGGAGGCCTATATATTACAGTTGCATTCAGCTGTAGTTTGGAGGCCTATATACAGTTGCATTCAGCTGTAGTTTGGTAGTTTGGAGGCCTATATACAGTTGCATTCAGCTGTAGTTTGGAGGCCTACGGTATATACAGTTGCATTCAGCTGTAGTTTGGTAGTTTGGAGGCCTATATACAGTTGCATTCAGCTGTAGTTTGGAGGCCTATATTACAGTTGCATTCAGCTGTAGTTTGGTAGTTTGGAGGCCTATATTACAGTTGCATTCAGCTGTAGTTTGGTAGTTTGGAGGCCTATATACAGTTGCATTCAGCTGTAGTTTGGAGGCCTATATATTAGTTTCATTCAGCTGTAGTTTGGTAGTTTGGAGGCCTATATATTACAGTTGCATTCAGCTGTAGTTTGGAGGCCTATATACAGTTGCATTCAGCTGTAGTTTGGTAGTTTGGAGGCCTATATACAGTTGCATTCAGCTGTAGTTTGGTAGTTTGGAGGCCTACTGTATATACAGTTGCATTCAGCTGTAGTTTGGTAGTTTGGAGGCCTATATACAGTTGCATTCAGCTGTAGTTTGGTAGTTTGGAGGCCTATATACAGTTGCATTCAGCTGTAGTTTGGTAGTTTGGAGGCCTATATACAGTTGCATTCAGCTGTAGTTTGGAGGCCTACGGTATATACAGTTGCATTCAGCTGTAGTTTGGTAGTTTGGAGGCCTATATACAGTTGCATTCAGCTGTAGTTTGGAGGCCTATATTACAGTTGCATTCAGCTGTAGTTTGGTAGTTTGGAGGCCTATATTACAGTTGCATTTAGCTGTAGTTTGGTAGTTTGGAGGCCTATATACAGTTGCATTCAGCTGTAGTTTGGAGGCCTACGGTATATACAGTTGCATTCAGCTGTAGTTTGGTAGTTTGGAGGCCTATATACAGTTGCATTCAGCTGTAGTTTGGAGGCCTATATACAGTTGCATTCAGCTGTAGTTTGGTAGTTTGGAGGCCTATATACAGTTGCATTCAGCTGTAGTTTGGAGGCCTATATTACAGTTGCATTCAGCTGTAGTTTGGTAGTTTGGAGGCCTATATTACAGTTGCATTCAGCTGTAGTTTGGAGGCGTATATTACAGTTGCATTCAGCTGTAGTTTGGGTCCAGTGATCCTCTCAGCATCCAACGGCGCCCACGGTTCATCAGCTCCCATGGCGATGCTACACATCCTCCGTTGGTTGTCACGGCAACTGCATCACCAATTCCTGTGCCTTCCTTCTCCTCTATAGTACAGGCTGGTGAGTCACCTGTACTGTACGTTGCCATGGGAACTGCCGTGGCCCACAGACTGGTGGAGGAGAGCGTGCGCGTGCGCGTGCGCGTGTGTGTGTGTGTGTGTGTGTGTGTGTGTGTGTGTGTGTGTGTGTGTGTGTGTGTGTGTGTGTGTGTGTGTGTGTGTGTGTGTGTGTGTGTGTGTGCACGCGCGCATGAGAGAAGAAAGAATGAAGTTACTGGAGCAAACTCGGCATTTGATGATTTGAAGCCTTTTAATTAACAGGGTGCAGTCAAATAGAACGTGACAACGTGTCAGTGTGTCAGTACATCTTCATCAGGTGTGTGTGTGTGCCGCTTTGTCAAAGCGTCTCTTATCAGAGCTAAGAAGGGGGAGCTCTGAGGTGAACGGTGTGAGCGTCACTGGACCGCGGGAAAGTCAGGCAGAGAGAAAATACCTCTGCCTCCCCTTCACCGACTAACGCAACGCGTTGTTTCATTCAAACGTATGCATGGTTGCCTGGGCCGTGGCTCAGCGGTCCAGGCACCTTGGCTGTTAACCCAGTCTCTCTCCCCATTTCCTGTCAGCCTACTCTCTGTCCCTCCATAAAAAAATTAAATAAAGGCGAAAGCCACAAAAAAAACACAAATGCATGGTGGCAAAAAATATATAAGCTCACAATTCATCGTGATGCGATGCATTGTGAGTTTGTCGACCTGCTATTTTTGCTATATTTGAAACGGTGACATTTACGTGTCCACAATTCGGGTGTTGAAGAAGTGATTCATGCATAAATATGGTTGCAGAAAGAATAAGTGGAGGGAATATGAATGAAAGAGCTGCTTTTAGAGGTTAAAAATGGCAAAAACGTCAATTTGTACCGTGCACCTGTTTGCTCTGTATGAAAGCCAAACGAGGCTCATAGGTGTATGAACAGTGCGGGTTCATTTCGGGGCGAACGGGGGAACGACAGAATGCTAATCCATGACACGGCAGGGAGTAAGGGGGGGTTCCAGGCTTCTAGTTTGATGTGTCTAAATTAGCCAGTCTGTCTCTGTCGCTCTCTCTCTCTCCTTCAGAGGAGAACGAGGAGAGGCTGTGAGTGGAGGACACGGTGGTGCCACGTGGCGTTCATGGTGTGTAAAGGAACTAAGTACATTTACCTACTTAACCCTCTACCCGCCAGGATTTATTAATAATTTCGATATAATTCACGCCAGCATTTTCCCCCGTTCAACCCTTATTTTGAAGCGCCAAAATTCTGCGACCGGATGTTGTCTAACTAGTGTGTGTGTTGTCGCATATCACTTCCGGTGCTGTGATGAGGGCAGAGAATAGAAACCATGATCATGATAGTGTTAAGTACCATTTTGAGGTATTTCAATTTTATTTAACTCGAGTATATCCAATTTCCTGCTATGTTTGCTTCTCTTCTGGGGCTCCCTGGCACAACACCTTTTCAGATGGTGGCGGTCCTTGGCCAAATACATATAATCTTGGGTAGCAGAGAAAATTAAGATCTCACCCCCCATGCCAAAGCGCCAGTGTTCGCCCAGCACTCTGCTGTCTCCCGGGCGGGTGTCACTTCTCGCCCTCAGTTGTCTTACTGGTCGGTAGCATATCGAAATCGGCCAAAGCGGCCATAATAATGCCATATCGATCAGATCGGCCTCAAAATTATTTTCACAGATATCAATGACGCAACAATAATGTGACCGTAAGTGGCTCACAGAGCAGCAGAGGAATCTAGAACCTCTAGTCTAGAACAAAAGCCAAATCAAATACGAAAATCTTAAGTGAAAATAAACTATTTAATTTGTGTACTGATCTCATTCAGTAGTGAAAACAGACACTTGGAAAAGTAGTACCGGTATATTTATTGATTGATATTGATATTTATTAACAGGCTTTGGGCCAAGCTCCGCCTAGGGCCTAGGCTTGTTTCCTATGTGGTCCTCTGTATAAGTGTGGTATATGCACGCACGCACGCACGCACGCACGCACGCACGCACGCACGCACGCATGCACATGCACATGCACATGCACATGCACATGCACATGCACACATAAGCGAAGACGTGCACATCGGGGACTGCGGTAGTTGAAAATGGGCCGCTTGGCCAACACTGGTACATTTTCAGTAATGATACTGTAGAAATAAATTAATGGGGGAGAGTGAGAGAAAGATTGTGCGTCGGTGTGTGTTGGAGGGAGGGAGAGAGAGAGAGAGAGAAGCTTTAATTCTTTTAAATAATTGCGTTGTGAGTGATGTATAGCATCTCTTTACACATTTCATTATTCTATTTGAATTGTACATACATCTATTGCTTTGGCAATGTACACAAACGACATATTTCGCATGCCAAGACCCATTACATTGAGAGAGAGAGAGAGAGAGCGAGAGAGAGAGAGAGAGAGAGATAGATAGAGTGTGTGTGACAATTCTTGACACATTAATCCTCTCTGCATTAAAGCACCTCTCTGGTGCTGGCTCACTGAAAGCTGTAGGCTGCAGTCGTCAGTCTCACAGCAGCTGAGGAGGCACTGAAGTTACTCGCTCTCCAAAGCCTCGGAGCGTCTCACACACACACACACACACACACAC
This sequence comes from Electrona antarctica, assembly GCF_951216825.1. Lineage (NCBI taxonomy): Eukaryota > Metazoa > Chordata > Actinopteri > Myctophiformes > Myctophidae > Electrona > Electrona antarctica. The sequence continues at coordinate 15,159,292 of NC_136804.1, read as the reverse complement.
ACACACACACACACACACACACACACACACACACACACACACACACACACACACACACACGTCTATACTCCACCGTCCAATTACAGTCACAAACGATCCCCAAACCCACCAAGGCAATACCGGAGCACGTCTAGAGATCCGCTTTAATGCCTACTGCGACACCATGAGACCAGTTTAGTGCCCTAGACCAGTGGTTCCCAAACTTTTTCAGGTCAAGGACCTCCAAATTGACACTTATTCGCCCACGGATCCCCATTTAAAAACATATGCCAGGGACCCCCATAAGAGAACATTTTTACGGCTCTAGCAGTGATTCTCAACCCGTTTAATTTCAAAGACACCCAGTTTGACATGCATTAGTCTACGGACCCCCATTGAATGGCATTTCTATCTCTGGGACCCCCAATTTATGGTGTAAAATCAATGTTAATTTAACTCTGAGAGTGTACAAATGGAGAGTGTACAAATGGAACCATTTGTATTTTGTACACTCTCATAGTTACAGACCCACAAGGGTCCATTTGGTTCCTAACTATCATTTAGCTGGGGACCCCCTGGGACTCCCTCAAGGACCCCTGGTAGACCAGTAGACCACTAGAGACCAGTTCAGTCCCTCATTCTGAGCTCAAACTGCTAAGCAACAACTCTTATCCCATTAAGATCTGGAACGCATCTCTGTCACCCTCTTTAATCATTTGTTTAAACTTTAGCTGTTGGAAAATAGCAGATATACATATATGAGCTTGTAGATCTGCTATTTTTGAAAAATCCTGAAAATCTGTGCAAATCTTTGAATATATTATACATTTCAAATTTTTAACTCAAATCTTTGCTTCTGGGGTGTCCCTGCAACAAACATATTTTGAGATTGGGGTCCACGGCCAAATACATATCATGCTGGGGGTCCTTGACATGAAAACGTTTGAGAACCACTGACATAGAAACATACGTTTTCAGAAAACCGCTAGGATTTAGAAGACATTTGTAGAATCAGGTCTTCAGAACTAATGGGTTTCAGAACTAGGCTCCTTGGATCTGGGATTATCTCTCTGTCTGTCTCTCTGTCTGCTCATTCCTTTCCCACAGTTCAATCCATGCATTCCTTATCTCTATTGACATCCCCATATCATGAGATGTTCTAAAAACCCGCGGCCTCTCGTCTCCGCCGCCGTGTGCATAACACGCGTGGCATTCCAATCACGTGCACGGCGTTTCCCACGCCATGCTGCAGACCGGCCTTAGGTCCCTAGAAAAACAGATGGGGGTCCGCGGCCAAATACAGGAAATTGTGGGGGTCCTTGAAATGAAATAGTTTGTATGTATATCTGTACGTCTCTAAATGTTCCCATGAATTGAAAATGGTGGAACCTGTTGTTGTAAACAAGTGTAATGCTTTATCATGGTGTGGTGTCGCTCACAGTAACAGTTTTTGTATTGACTTGTGCTTTCGTTTGAAATGTACCCATTCTGCATACTGTGAATTACTTGGCAGTGGTGGAAAAAAGTACTCGCATTCTTTACTTTAAGTAAAAGTATCAATACTTCAATGTAGAAATACATTGAAGTATTCAAAATTTAAGTAAAAGTACAAAAGTATTGTATCACAATGTTCTTAAAGGACTGTGCAAAAGTAAAAATACAAATTATGCAAATTATGTCTCATTTCAAGTTTTCAAATGTATACAAATATTTTGAAAATAGCAGATCTACTAGATCGCAATGCGTGAGCTTGTAGATCTGCTATTTTCAAATGGCCGACATAGTGCTGAAGTAGTTAATGTATGTGTTGAAATAATTATCAAAATCTACTAAACTAAAAGTTAACTAGTTAACTAAAAGTTTCAAATAATTTGTAGTGGAGTAAAAGTGCGATATTTGCCTCTGAAATGTATTGTGGAGTGGAAGTTAAAAGTACTGAAAATGGGAAGTATCTCAGATTTTTACTTATAAGTACAATACTTAAGTAAATGTACTTAGTTACTTTACACCACTGCCAAGTGGTCACCGACCGACTCCTCCCGAGATAAACACACGCTGTCGTCCAACTGGTAAACACGGAGCTGCTGACGTGTACAGTTGTGTGTGTGTGCGTGCGTGCGTGCGTGCGTGCGTGCGTGCACAGTTGCACACGCACCATTGTGTACCTACAGTAGCATTCCATGTGTGTTCTTTTGTACATTTAATATATAATTAATACCCGGCGTGTGTTAATACTTTTACTTTTACTTTACTATTTAAATACATGTATAAAAGCCACTGTATAAAAGTCACTTTCAAAATATCAGATCTATAAGCTCAAAACACGATGTGACGCACTGTGAGCTTGTAGGTCCGTCTGATATTTTCCACTACTTTTGCTGCCACATTAATTTACAAGCTAACTTTTAAAAAGTACAAATATGGAGATACAAGATTTTTGCTAGGATATTGAACAGCTCTGTTAGCCTGACTTTTGCCAGACACATGCCGTGGATTCACTCCCTCCTCCTCCCCGCTATGAGTCTGGACGCCGGCAGAGAGTATGCGGAAGCTGGAGAAATCCGAAAATGACCGGGCCAATCAGTGACTACGTTTCCACTGCTGTCCGTAGACTCCGTACAACAGCCTCTTGATTGCTGATTGGTCCACGTGTATATGGTGACGTAACATACATGCTGTGGTACTTTCAAAACAGAAGTGGCTGCCCTCGACGGAACAAGTTTAAAAGTTTCCACAGAAACGATAAGAACGGATATGTCCAGATATTTCTGATATAGACTCCGACATCTATCCGACATAGCTCGCTCACTTATAAAAGTAGATTGTCATCTTGATTAGATGTGTCTGTCTGTCAAGGAAACTACTTACGCCCACTTTTCAAGCTGCCTATGGGCCGAACACCAGACTCATACGTGGATTCACTGACGCGGAGGCGTCAGTGAATCCACGTTATGTGTCTGGCAAAAGCTCTGTAGCTTTTTGGGCAAAATGCAGTCAGCAGAATGTAGTTTCATGACAGCAATAGCACAACACACTCTGTTGAAATGACATCGCTCCACCTCTACCTCCAACTTTATATGGGATTTATTGGAGCAAATTGTCCCCACGGTTACATTTATAATACAGGCCTTGTTATACAAGAGTGTGCTTTGATGGTGAAGGTCTCTGTCTGGTTTGGGTGATAAAGTGAAACCCCAGGATGGGGTTATTGCATCCATCAGGTATTCACAGGACGACGTTGCAGTGTAAGCACCTCTTTGATCTTTCTTTTTTTGTTCATCTTCTCCTTCCAGCTTTTATTGAATGTTTCTCCCCTGTTCCGTTTCCCGCCCGAGGCTAAAGATGTGATGTCTCGTCTCGTCACGCCTCGTCTCTCTCTCTCTCTTGTCTGCATGCTGTGTGAAGGCTAAATCTAAAGGACTGAACACATGAGAGAGCTGCTATTAAAAATGTTGAAGGCCCCGTTGAAAGTTTTGAAAGCCCATTGATGGTCGGGGTGTATAGGGAAATTGGAAAACGTGTGAGTGCAAGCGTGAGTGCAAGTGGAATGTTTGGTCTAAGGGTGGCACTATAGAGTCAACAAGATCTTTAAGATCTTCTCCTTGGACCCCATTGGCAAACTGATTTTTTTAGGGGTAGGAAGGCTGAGAGTCTTTCCACCGAGGAGAGTAGGGTTTCAACACCTTAAAACCGTCTTTGTTTTGGCGAGTAGCGAAAGTGCATATACAAAAGTCGAGAGAAAAAAAGTGGCCAATGTGTCGCATCGCGTTAAGGAGAACTCCTAACGCTATGGAACAGAGCTAGGGATCTGTAAAAAACAAACAATTAACATGGCAGCCGAAAGGTAAATGACCCCAACCCCAACCCCACACCAAGCAAATCGAACCTTGCATATCTGCTTGTCAAAAGTGACAGAGTCAGAAGTGACAGCCTGGAGAGGAGGCACCTGTACTGTATATAATATGACAGTTTATGTCTTGTTAGTGAGAGAGAGAGAGAGAGAGAGAGAGAGAGAGAGAGTTTTTGGCCATCTATCACATTTTCTCTTTCCTTTTACTTTAACTTTAGCCTTCTTTTTCTTTATCCCTCTCTCGCGTGCGCTTGCTCTCACTCTCTCTCTCTCTCTCTGGACTGGTGGCAGCCCGCCTCAGGGTTGAACATGCCTATTACAGGACAGTGGACAATCTAGAGACTTTTGACGCAACATGGGCTGTGGGATGGGTTTTGTGTATGGTGGGGGAGCATGGGGAACTAATTCTCTTTTTAATATTTGATGATTAATTTTAAGTTCTAATGAGGTGTGTGTAATGTTGTGATTTGGAGCTGAGTTGCGGTAGTAATTTAATAAGGTACTTTTAAAATCAATCTCTCTCTCTCTCTCTCTCTCAGTATAGTATAGAGTAGAGATGGGTTCATATCCCACAGCTCACACAGTGCAGCGTGTCTGCATTAACAAGCAATACAGCTGGCCTTCAAAGTGGACAGAGACATATCTGTGTCAATCAATACAAACACTCTGATGCTTTGTATCACACACGCCCGCGCACACATGCACCAAGTATATGCGTGTCCACAAGGTTAGAAAGAGAGTGATCTAGTGTCATGTCACGTTTCAAACTAGACTGTTCCACAGTGTTGTGTGTTTTAAGACACGGCATACTATCTTAGTCACACTCCATTTTTAGAATTGTTCAGCTCTGTAATGTTTTCTTGTGGCAGCGTGTTGTACTGTATACTGTACATTGATTCTAGATTCATGCAGGGCTCTAAGGACAGCCGTATTGGTTGATTTTGGTAACCCAGTGGCCTCTCCTCTATTGCCAGCCCTAGACCAAACATTCCACCTTTAGATTTTCATGACCCCATGGCTTTTCCTCTAGCGCCACCCTCAGGCCAATTTCCATTTGGGTGTAACGAGCAGCATGGAGTCTAGGGGCTGTTTGTAGAGCTATTATGCTGTGTCACACGGGCAGATGCAAAGCTACAGTCTACCATTCATTGTCAATGGAAGCCAGCGACATGAAGATGCATCCGATGTTTGTAGATGCGGCGAAAGCTACAAATACACGGTGTAGCCTTGTATCTTTGGCATCTGCCCATTAGACTCTTGCTCTTGTTGACAAATAAATGCAATTTGAAGACACTGAATATCTTAAAGATAAAAAGCACCTTACCCAGTGAAAGCATAATGGACAATGGCTGCCGTCACTTTATGGCTTATGGAATTCTGGAGTAATGTGTCTGTTTTGATGTCACTACTCACTACACAATAGTACAATTATGAAAATGATTATTTTGCAATGATTCAAGTTCTCTAATTGCTGTGGATGTATATTTCAGTTTGTATTTTATTTTGTTATTATTGATTGTTTTCATGTGACTGATATCTATGCAGTGCACCCTATACAGTTTTAAGTCCTGGTTTAAGGTCAAGGTCAAGTTTATTTATATGTCCCAAGCTGGGCAATTCATTTTACAGCAGATACTAAAAGCTCTAAAAGACACAATACAGTAAACAAACAACAACAACAAGAGACATACGTATACATATCACTAGATACAGATCATTACTTAAATAATAATAATAAAGTGCAACTAGAGCTAAAGTTAAAGTGCACCAAGTGTAACTATCCTCACCACCCACCCTTGAAACTACACGGCAGCTACCTCCTCTTAACCATGTAGCTCCTCAACTCTGCATATCAGAACGGGTGCGCAGACTTACTGTAAGTAGCACCCAAACACAGGTCTGTACAGTTGGGTGCCAGTGCCACCGATATTGTCCCTTATCATTTGACCCATTTAGGCCTGACCTCAACATTTTAAAAAATCCTTCTAAATCCTCCAGTTTTCTGAAATAAATATTTTCACGATTTTTCAAAAATAGCAGACCTACAAGCTCGTAGCGCGCCACTCGGTGGCGCGCTATGAGCTTGTAGATCTGCTATTTTTCAATAGCTAAATTATAACAATGTTTAAAACACCAAAAGGGGTTCCCGCCCAAAATGGGTTAACTGTCCTTTTGCGCAGATCACGCAAACCTCAGCAAAAAGAAAAGGACAATATCGATGGCCTCCAACTGTACTCTGCACCCAGCTGCCCAGCTGTCCAGGTTCATTGTAGCTCTGCTGTAAAGGTACCACCGGTTCCCTGTGCTTAAACTAAAATAGAAACCGCTGGACTAGTCTAATTTTACCACCTTTTCTTTCCCCCAAGTGGATTTTCAGCTCTTCACTGTCAGAACCGTACAGTCTAAAACAGGTCTCAGGTGGCTCGTTGTCAGACACAGACCAGTTCAAACCGGCTCATTCTGTCACTTCTACTGAGACCCAGTGGTGTAAAGTAACTAAGTATTATGTACTCAAATACTGTACTTAAGTACAATTTTGAGTTTTTCTTTCTTTCTTTCTTTTTTATTACTTTACTGGAGTATTTCCTATTTTCAATACCTTTACTTGTACTCCACTACACCTAAGAAGCTAATGTACTTTTTGGTACCAATACTTTCATTTGAAACATTAGGTATAGTTACTTTGTAGAGTTATTATTATAAAACATACGCTAGTACTTTTTGGTACCAATACTTTTGTATTTTTACTCAAGTAAATTTTGACACACTAGGATATATTGTTGGGTATCGTTACTTTCTAAAGTAACTTGACTAGGTTACTGGATTGCTGCCATTAAAAAATAATCCCATTACGTTACAAGATTACCTTCTGAGAAAAGTAACCGACAATTAAAACCAACCGTTGCGAGAAAAAAAGAAGACCAGTGTTGTGGAACTGCTGCATTGACGTTGATCTCCTCCTTTCCCCAATAAATCCAAAAATAGTGTGAATACTTCCACAGCCTTACTAAAGGATAAACTGACACACCAAAAGTGGTGAACTATTGACTCGGGTACATTGAAATCCTTACGCAATCACCACAGACTGCAAAGCATAATGGGTCACTGATTTCTGTGTAACACTGCGACACGACGGTGTTGCTGCTCGCAGACTCACTTCTCTGTTGATAGAGATCATTCATTCAGGAAATGTGTCACATGGATTCTTTTTCCTTTGTGGCAACAGAACAAACATGGAAATATACGTCTTAAATGTAACTAAGTAACGCAATTTTTACTACGTAATGGATCACTTTAAATTAAAAACGAACTTGTTACTGTAGGTTACTCCGGGTAAGTTACACCCAACGCTGGATATACTGTATATACTGTTATTTAAGTAACAAATGTGAGTACTTCTTTCATCGCTGCTTCTACTGAGACCCAAATACAAGGGGGAGAGGGGGGAGGTGTGGCTCCTCTCCAGTGAACAGACGGATTCTGAGCTCACAAATCCCCCAAATCTGGCATAAGCTAAAGATACACAGATATTAAAATAACATGATAATATACACATGGTTGATGAACGCGCAAATCCAGAGGGCCCAGATCTCCTTTGGTTTCTGATACTTTCTTCCTAATCCCTGCATGTATTCATATTTAGTTAGGGAAAGTTAGTCGAATTTTGGACCAATCTGGAAAATATATGCTTACCAATAGCTTTCTTCACGAAGTTGAGTTGGGGTTTATATCTCCGATATCTGCCGGGACCGCCTCGGGATCCCCCAGGATGAAGTTACTAATGTTGCTCTGGAGAGGGAAGTCTGGAGCTCTCTGGTGGAGCCGTTGCCCCCGCGACCCGACTACGGATAAGCAGTTGAAGATAGATGGATGGCGATGTGGAGCAAGTTTGTCCACTGATGTCATTTATGCTATCAGCGCCATATGTGAGAGTGAATGTTGGTCTGTTGCCAGATTTTGAGAAATTAGCAACCAGGTCTATGAAAACAAGCCCAAAATGCCCACAGGCTGGAGAACGGATAATTATCAAAATGTAAAATAAATTCTCTCTCTCTCTCTCTCTGTCTCTCTCTCTCTCTCTCTCTCTCTCAAGGCCACTCGCCCCATGTGACCGCGAGTGAGGGGGAGCTCGGTAACCATGGGAACAGCTCCACGGGCCCCACTCCAGACTGCTCCCCCCCCTCCCCCGACACAGCCCTGAAGAGCATAGAGAGAGTCATCCGCCCACAGGTGAGCGCAAGCACGCACTCACGTGTACGTACACCCATTGATGTATTATTGAATGTCATAGAATTTCCAATTGCAGGTGGATTAACATATTGACTGCTATGATTGTTTCAGTCTCTGTCCATTCATGTGCCACGGGTATTTTAAAGTGAGGTGCCTTATTCAAGGGGCAAACATTATTCTTGGCCTTAACCGGAAGTTAGCGCACGGATAAACAATCTCATTGGTGGAGGATTGCGGACCGTGACCAGCGACGCGACCGGAATCGGCCGTAAATAAAGCTTTTTTTTATTAGAATCTGTGTTAAGATTTCGGCTGTCGTTCAAGTCAACCAGGGGGAACCTTTTTGCTGACGGACCAACCACTTCCGGTTTATCTCCTAGACACGAAGCCGCTGATAGACAGTAGTGTAGTGCGATCCCAAACTGAGGGTCGACCGTGCTTTTGCTGTCGCTGCCCCCGCGCTCTGGAACAACCTATACTTCTCCCCATCCGATCTGCCCAGTCCATTGAGGTTTTCAGATCTTTATTGAAAACAGACCTATTCTCTTTGGCTTTTAATTGGACGTTTTGTGTGTTTCTAATGATGTCCTTATTTGTCTGTGCGCCGACAGCCGCTGTTGATGCTCTGATGTTTGTTTTAAGCCTGTATAGCACTTTGGGTCAGCTTCTGTTGTTTTGATTTGAATCAATATAAAACATTAAAAGACAGAGATCTCTGTCCATGGCCGTCAGCGTCTCTTCAACCCACACATACGATAAACATCTGTCGGAATGTCTCTCTCCCTCTCTCTCTCCCCTCTCTCTCCATCATCAGAAATAATCAACCACTCTAGTGTTTTTGATGCACGATACTTTGTGTCTTTAATTTATTAGTGACGACAAACCAACGCGGAGAAAAAAATGGCAGAATAGAGCCTGCTCTGACTCTTTGTACGTCACTCTAATTTGGTCTCCTCTCCTCGTGGCCTTCCCTCAACATCTCTACTTTAAGTGCCCCATCTCAAGGTTCAAGGTTTCAAAGCTATTTGTTTAGTTTGTCCCTGGTCCGATGATCGTTGACATTCCTGGTTATATTATCTTGCTGCCTTCCCTCACCCCCTCTCTGCATCCTACACTATATATACTTTATATCATTTATATAAATATACCTTTCCTTATCTCATGACCTGATCTCTTTCCTTATTTCCTTTCCTTGCGGCCTCTTACCGTCCGTGAGCGTTCTGTACAGTAGGTGGCGCTCTCGTGCGCTGCGCCCCCCGGGGCGTCCTCTTTCATTCAGGATTCAACATCATGCACATTAACCAGAGAGTTTAATTTCAGAGCACTTAATTTATTCCACCAGAATTAATTTCATTTCAATTCATTCGTCTCCCCGCAGGCTGTTTTTGTGTGTGTGAAAACGCGTCATGCATATCTGATAGAGGCCCTCGGTGGAAGGACGTTATTTGGACATAATTTGACAATAATATTTGTCTAAAATTAAATGTTGTTAGACATTTTATAGCATTAATTGGACTTTAATCATTTTTGCCTTAAAATCGCAAAGTGTAATCTCCGTTTTCTCATTCACTCAAATTGAGGAAAAAATGTGTATCCCAACACCAAAAAGCATCATCTGATGATATAATCATTCAAACGCTCTGATGTCCATCTTAATGAGACAGATTGTAGATCACAATTGAACTCTCCAAGATCATCGGAATAGCACAATGCAAATCTCTTGCGTATAGAGCAGAGAAGCTCCAACTGAGACACAGAGATCTTTTCGGGGCCAACAGATGGACCATGATGACAGATGGCTTGGATCGCTGACGTGGAATAATTATATTCCCCCAAATCAAGTCAGAAGGTCCAATAAGTTGTTGGGAATATAGCTGTTACGACCCCCTGTCTAGGGTAGGGGGAAATAATAATAATAATAATAATAATGGAGGAGACAGCTTTTACAAAAGAACATTTGTTTTTATTATCTCTCTTTTTTGTTGTTGACAGAGATTCAATATTTTCAATTGTCTTCTTTTTCAAAGGATGGATGGCTATCTAAATAAATAAAAATTACCCCTAACTAAAAGTCCCTAACCGAATGAAAAACAAAAATACAATTATTCTAACCTAACTAACAAAAATTCAATAAATTAGATCAAAGAAAATCTCCCTACGTGAGGGAGGAGTAGAATTGAACATTAAATGAGGAAATATAATGAATGAAATGAATGAAATACTAACTGTTAATAATAATAATAAATAAATGATAAAGGTTACTCAAGAACTCAGAATGAACATAATACTAGGATAAGAAAATATAACTTACTCCAAGGAACTGAAGACAAACGAACTTAAGAAACCTAAACAAAACTAACTAACTAACTCAAGAAACAAAATACCAACACAAACGAAAGAAAAGGCAACACCCATGTTGCCTTTTCTTTCCATGTTGCCTTTTCATAGTCCATGTTGGACTAGAGGAATGGAGTCTCTGCTGCAGAAGTTAGCGGTCGTCCTCACAAGAGTCAGACAAACTGGTCACTTTTGTAGGAAGCAGGGCCATTGCCCAGCCAATGGGGACCAGGGCGTGGAGGGGAAGAACGAATGAGGAAGGAGGGGTAGGTCCAGGCGGGACCTGTCAATGATTGCAGCCATGCACCTGCTTTCAATCAACCACCTTACTCTGCCAGTCAGTCACCAGCACCACTCCCATGCTTCACACTCTCCATTCACCTCCATGCATGACCTTATAGAACACAAACGGGAAACAATATAATTCAACCCACAAATCAGGAGACCAACATTCCAACTTTCACAATTATTCCCAAATTAACCAAATACAATAATAATTAACCATAAGGACAGCAGTCCGTAACAATAGCGCATTGCAGTGGTGGCCATTCTGTGTCACAGATAGGAAAGCCACAAAACCATTTTGATTGTTTGTCAAAAAATATATCTATCTAAACATAGGCCTACTATTGTCGCTGTGTCCGGGAGAAACCGGCTAACTACATTTTTCCATAAATCAATGCTATTGAACACACTTTACGTATATATATATATTTGAATTAACCAATGAAAAGTAGGCTATTAAAAAGTGCTTTGGACAAAACCTCTTAACTCAATTGGACACTCAAACTGTTTGCTGAAGCAGCTAACTCCATCCCGGAGTTAGCTGATGCAGGGTCTTCAACTCTCCCTCCACTGTCCTACGCCAAGTGTTCTTGGGTCGGCCTCTCTTGCGTTTGCCCATACTTATGCAGCGTAGTAAGTCATGATGGAGGCGCAGGTAGCGACATCACAAGCAGGCTCAGCAAGGCCAGAAACACCTTACAGAGGCTTAACAACGTCTGGAAGTCGGCCCAGTACAGCACCAACACCAAACTTAGACTGTACCAGAGCTGTGTCCTGTCTACCCTGCTATACGGTTCCAACACCTTCTTGATCTGTGCAAAAACATGGATACCATCCTTATGAGAGGACAGTGGAAATGGATTTGGCATGTAATACGTAGAGAACAGGACAACATCGCCAAAACTGCACTTCACTGGACACCAGAGGGCAAACGCAAAAGAGGCCGACCCAAGAACACTTGGCGTGGAGGGAGAGTTGAAGACCTTGCATCACACCTGGGGATCTATAAAGACTCTGGCCCAGGACAGACTGAAGTGGAGATCCTTTGTTGCTGCCCTACATGCCAGCCGGCATAAAGGGCAGTAAGTATTAGTATAGGAAGTAAGTAACTCTCCCCCTCTCAAGCAAGTATCTGACTGAGATAAGAAAAGAGATTTGCAAACACATAGCAGACCAAGAACAGTCTGATGGATCAGTGGTTCTCAACCTTAATCTAAAAGAAATGTGTTTGCTAGCAGCCCAGATCAGCTATTTATAAAAGAAAGGAAAAATCTAAATACTACTCATGTCAAATTTTAATACCATTTAATACTTCTACGTTGCGTTATCAATACTATTACTTAAGTAAAACACAGAGTACTTCTTTCATCACTGCATACATACTGTATGTCTCTCTCTCTCACCCACTCACTCACTCACTCACACACACACACACACACACACACACACACACACACACACACACACACACACACACACACACACACACACACACACACACAGACAAATGCAAGAGTCTCCTGGCAGAGATTAAAATAGCGCGCGTTGGTTTCGTCCAAGGCATGCGAAGACCACAGAGGCGGTGTCATTGTCGGGTCTAATCCTCGGGCTTAGAGAGATGTTTGGGTCCAATGTAGTTCAGCCCAAACTGTCATGTGTTTGATCACAACCGTGGCGTGGACACACACAACCACAGGAACAGAATATAGGACGGAGAGAGAGAGAGAGAGAGGGAGGAATGCATGCAAGCCAACTGTTTTGTGGGGCTTATCAGTTTAGAAACCAGCATTTACTGAAGTCTTGCATCCGCTGGTGCAATGTGTATGTGTGAGGAAATTCCAAGTAATGCCTGGGAGAAATTCCTGGTCATGTCGAGCACATGACGGAACGCATGCGAAGGCAAAGCTAGTATCACATGGTTACAGGAGACACATACATGCACACGCACATGTACATACACACGTGCGCACACACGCACACGTGTGCACACAAACACGTACACACAAACAGAAAACACACACTGGCACAGACAGACGAGAAACACACATACAGTATTTACATGCACAGTGACAATTTCACTTTGCCATTTAAAGCTCATTAATCTGCAAGTATTCATGAATCACTAAGCTGCTGAAGCCGTTTCTATGTGGTGCCACACACAGAAAGACACGCACGCACGCACGCACGCACACACGCACTCAATCATGATAATCTCTGCGACAAAGCGTGTTCTGTTGAGCTTATCTTCCCATGTTTTTTCTTCTGCGTTTTCATGTTCTTGCACTTATGCTTATGTCTATATTCACGCATGCACGCACACACAGAGAGAGATAGGGGGGGGGTTGGGGAAAAGGAGCAGGAACAATATCAATTTGCTTTTCTATTACCATGAATCATAATCAGTTTGTTCTGCTGTATAGCTACCCCCTTAACTCTACCAACGGATGCAGTGGGGACTTTTATTTTGAAGACCTCCAAATTCACCCTAAAATGAACCGGAAGCTAAATCTGACGTGGCGATCGTATTTTTCAGAAGATTGGAAGTCATCAGAAGTGTTAATATTGTCACCATGAGGTAGCAACGATTTAGCAATGAGCCGCTAACATCCACGTTCTGGTCAAACACCTCATTCTGAGCCTCCGCGCTTACAATGGCAGTGGACGGGGGGAATCATTTCATTGACGGACCACAGGCTAGCCAAGCGTTAACTAGCGACGGGTATGCTGCTAGACGGTGGATATCAGTGAGACCATTCTGAATTCATAAAAACCTAAAAACACATGAAACATGTGATTGGCAGCTTGCGACGTTGGGGAAAAAAACAAGTGAAACATTGGCAGTAAAATAGTTAACATGAACCCTGTGTTGGCCATATGCACAAAGGGCCCACGCCTAATCAAATAGTTAACATGAACCCTGTGTTGGCCATATGCACAAAGGGCCCACGCCTAATCAAATAGTTAACATGAACCCTGTGTTGGCCATATGCACAAAGGGCCCACGCCTAATCAAATAGTTAACATGAACCCTGTGTTGGCCATATGCACAAAGGGCCCACGCCTAATCAAATAGTTAACATGAACCCTGTGTTGGCCATATGCACAAAGGGCCCACGCCTAATCAAAAACGATCACACTGTATTGATAGAGCTGTCCGATGCATTGCCTTTTAAACCCATTTAGACCTGAGGCCGATTCTACAATCGTCTTCTAAATCCTAAACGGTTTCTCTGTTGCTATATCAGTGTGGTGCTCAAACGTACTCCCAAAATTACCCCCCATTTTGTTTCACGTACCCGCAGAAGCAAAGAGTTAATTATGTTCGCTTTAAAAATTATTTCAAATTTTCAAAAATTACAGATACAAGCTCATAGTGTGGCACGAATATTTTCGCATGTTGGCAACTTCCCTCTGATATACGTACTATGCACCTTTTTCAGTACCATGGACAGTGCAATAAGTAATAAAAAGATGCCTGTTTTAGGCCAGTCAATCTAAGCTAAAAAGGGGCATGACCCAAACGAAATTGCAATAGTAATCGTTTAAGGTTTTTTTATGATCATGCAAATAATAACATAAACATTTGTGAATGAAATATTTAGTGGATCATAGTAAATTCAGGGGTTGAAAGTTGGGGTACCATTAACAACCTACATGTATATAAGGCAAACATTTCAAATGTCATTATGTCTTCATTAGCATGTGATGTGTCACACTAGGGGGTTTTCATGATTCTGAATCCATTCCAAGCATTTGTTTTTGCATAAAAAAACACTCCTTAGGCTAAATTCGGCCATAGCCATCATCACATGTGATGACAAATGTGATGACCTCATCACATTTGTCATCACATGTGTCATCACATGTGATGAGGTCATCACATTTGGGCAAGTGGCTATGGCCGAATTTAGCCTATTTTCAAAAGATTTTTTAGTTTTGGCACATTCTGCATAATGAGTACTTTCTACTTTTGCTACTTTAAGTACATTTTAAGTACATGTAGGTCTACATTGCAGTATTGTTACTTTTATTGAAGTCAAAAGATTGAGAGATTGAGATTTTTCCACCACTGTTATTCAGTCACACTGTAGCACGATGACACCCATTCAGAAGACCGTCAATATCTGGAAAAGTCTAAAACTACATTTGATGGAATATCGTAAGCCCTTCTAAAATGATATGATATATGACATAATATAGTACTTTATTGTCCGTTTGCACTGAAATGTGTCTTGCGACCCAGCGGCTTTGTATGCAACACATATACACACATTTGACATAACACAACATTACATTTCAATTACATACATAGAAACATAAGGGCAAAGAGCAATGTCCATAGCTCAGTCTAGTCCTGGCCAATATCCTGATTAAGCCTCAAAGTCGACTGATGGATAAAAGAGGTAGTGAGGTAGTCTGACCTTATTGCATGCTGCCTGGAACACCATATCTCCTTCCTGAAGGCAGCAACCTATACTCTCCATAGTCCATACAAAACATGGCTAGTATTAGAGGTGATATTCCTTGCTAACCTTAGGTTGCTGTTATCATACGTGGATGTATAGATCCTCTGTCCAACAATCTTTGGCAACCACTTCAGAGGCTCCTCTCCATCCACGTACACATGAGCAACAAATGTATACAGGCTACTGAAACCAATGTTCAGTAGCTCTGTCTCAGTCTGCACCACAGGTGGAAAGACTTTATATTATTTTCAATTCCCCCCATCTGGAACATCAGGCGTATCTTACTTGACTCATTCTTCTCATTTGTGTGTGTGTGTGTGTGTGTGTGTGTGTGTGTGTGTGTGTGTGTGTGTGTGTGTGTGTGTGTGTGTGTGTGTGTGTGTGTGTGTGTGTGTGTGTGTGTGTGCGCGCGTGTGCGCGCACGAGTGTAAGATTAAGGGTGAACACTATATATGGTAATGTAATGTTGTTGTTATTGTGTGTCACACTGCGTTTGCTAGCGTGAAAAGCTCAGCGCAGAATGACTTCCTGCGAGGAGGAGAATGAGAGTCAGTTTGTTTAATCATGGAAGGATAGAGAGACAGAGAGAGAGAGATAGACGTCCTCCTACATCACAGACGCATGGTCCAGGTGGTATTGATGCTAATTAACGAATGTGTTGTGAGTGACACATCAGAGAAGCAAGCCTCATCTCGGACGCACGCACGCACACACACACGTGCACACACGCACATACATTTGTTGCATACATGCACATTGCAAACAAACACTAATGGCAGCATGGTTTAGCTTTAGAAGATGCGAGAGAGAGAGAGAGAGAGAGAGAGAGAGAGAGAGAGAGAGAGAGAGAGAGAGAGAGAGAGAGAGAGAGAGAGAGAGAGAGAGAGAGAGAGAGAGAGAGAGAGAGAGAGAGAGAGAGAGAGAGAGAGAGAGAGAGAGAGAGAGAGAGAGAGAGAGAGAGAGAGAGAGAGAGAGAGAGAGAGAGAGAGAGAGAGAGAGAGAGAGAGAGAGAGAGAGAGAGATTTAAGCTTACCTAAAGCCAAATTCCTGAGCCACTCGCTCACTCACACTCGGTCACTCCAGCATGGTGGTGTTACGGTGAAATTGGTGCCGTGCTGAAATATGTGACAATCGTTTAGACAATCCCATAATGTCAGTGTCTGAATGTAAATCGTTGCAGTCTGTTTATTATAGCAGAGTTCAACCTATAGCGGTATTTAGGCCACATATTGTGAGTGAGCGAGTGGCCCAGATGTTGGGTATTCGTCCTGCGTTCCTTCCTTCTGCATATTGTTCCTGGTTGTTGCTATGTGCTGGTTTCTCCCACCACCACCCCAGCACCACCGGTATACGCTCTGCTATTTCGGTTCCCCATGGGGGGTTGTTATTGTATATCCATCTCTTTCTAGGTCGTCCTCAGACGAGCCCTCCATCGAGGCTTACAGTCATCCCGCTTCTCCATACATCTGGCGCTTTGCGCTCCTGCGTCTTTCTTGAGTACATCCACATATGTTAATGTGGGACGTCCTCTTTTTTTTTGTAATGTTTTTTTGTGGCTTTCGCCTTTATTTTATATTTTTTTATGGAGGGACAGACAGTAGGCTGACAGGAAATGGGGAGAGAGATGGGGGGATGACATGCAGTAAAGGCCGTCGGGATCGGGAGTCGAACCCGCGGCACACTGCCAGACTGGGTTACCAGCCAAGGTGCCTGGACCGCTGAGCCACGGCCCAGGCATGGGACGTCCTCTTGATCGATGCCCATGTGCTGGTTCCCACAGCACTAGTTTGCTGGCTGGCAGTTCTTGATGTCTTTGGGAGTGTCCTGCTAGTTTCATTCTCCTGGCTGCTACTTTCTGGCTCACACTTGGTATTCCCTCATACAGGGTATTGTTGGTAACATGTGCACTCTTGCTGATGTTAAGTACTGCACGCAGCATTCTGGTGTAGCACCCGTCTAGAGACTTCTGCAGGGTCGGCTTCAGGGTCCAGCATTCGCAGTCATATAGACGTACAGATTCCACCGTTGCATAGAAGAAGCGGAGTTTGATATGACGGGGAGGTTTGAGTTCCATACACTGGTCATGCCATTCAGGGCCCTCCATGCAAGTGCCTTCCTCACTTTCAGATCATGCTCGTTTTTATTTTTTTATTTTTTTTATTATATTTTATTATGGAGGGACAGACAGTAGGCTGACAGGAAATGGGGAGAGAGATGGGGGGGAAGACATGCAGTAAAGGCCGTCGGGATCGGGAGTCGAACCCGCGGCACACTGCCAGACTGGATTACCAGCCAAGGTGCCTGGACCATTGAGCCATGGCCCAGGCCAGATCATGCTTGGTTGAGTTGACCCATGAGCCCAGGTACCTGAAGTCCTTTACTTCCCTCAGCACATCTCCCTGCTCTTAATGTTTAATGATGGTTGTTTAATTGTGCCGAGCAGGGAGAAAATGTAGCAGAGCCGAACACCAAGATAAAATATTACATGCACACTTGTATTCTCATTGTATATTAAACATTTGTCTATTCGTGAGTTATCTGACTGAACTTTATTGAGAACCCTAATTTGATTTTTAGCTAAGAATCTAATTAACCCATTTTGGGCGGGAACCTCTTTTGGTGTTAACATTATGTTATGCTTTAGCTATTGAAAAATAGCAGATCTACAAGCTCTACGAGCTTGTAGATCTGCTATTTTTGAAAAATTGAACAACAGAAAACTGTCAGGATGTAGAAGACATTTTTAGAATCTGATCTCAGGTCAAAATGGGTTAATGAAGCAGCAGCTCTCAGTATAACACACTGTGGATGCTACAGTATGTACTGTAGGTCGTTAACCCCCCCCCCCCCCCCTCCTCCCCCAGGCAGTAAAATTGTCTCCAAAATGGGAACATCACCATTTTTTAACAGCTCAACGCTCTCAGGCCTCTCAGGCCTAATTAGAGCCATTAGCGTGTGCTGTGCAGCTCTGTACAGTCAGTGCATTAAGGTTTGTGCAACGCCAGCGTTGAGATGAGAACAGAACATTCTGCATACACGTGCACGGCTGCACGCACACACACACACGCACGCACGTATGCATGCGCGCACGTATGCACACGCGCACACACACGCATAGTACCAGGCCACCTGAGCTGTTAATTATTGTAATTATTGCTACCCATAAATTAACACAGCACTTTTATGCGGTACAAAAACAACATGCACACAGTTGAATTCAAGTGTGCACGCACACCCACACACACACACACATACACACACGGCAGGCAGGCAGGCAGGCACCCCGACTCGGGTGTGGAATCACGTTTAAGCAAATGAGCGTGAAGTTTATCGGACAACACCTAATTAGTCACACATATTAATTTAGTGTGAAATCACGCATTCCCCTCAGCAATGGTTGCTGTCGGGAAGAATCCTCGCATCTCCATAAATTATTGTCAGCTATTTTCACTATTTTTGTTTTTGTAAATAATAAAAAAGGAACAGTTTTTGTACATAGTACA
>NC_136804.1:15115642-15135642 GCF_951216825.1 Electrona antarctica | reverse complement strand
ACCCTTTTCTTCAGTGCAAGCGATGGCATTTACCGCTGGTGGAAAAAGTACTCGCATGTTTTACTTAAGTAAAAGTAAAAATACTTGTAGAAATACAAGTAAAAATCTGGAATTTTACATTTACTTGAGGAAATGCACAAAAGTATTGGCATAAAAATGTACTTAGAGTACCAAAAGTAAAAGTACTGATTATGCAGAATGTCCCATTTCAGGTTTTCAAATGTATATAAATATTTTGAAAATGGCAGGTCTACAAGCTCACATGCGTCGCATCGTCACATTTCTGAAGTAGTTGTGTTTTGTAAAAACACTATTTGTCTCTGAGATGTAGTGGAGCAGAAGTAAAAGTACTGGAAATTGGAATTACTCATGTAAAGTACAGATACCTCATAATTGTATACCTAAGTACAGTACGTAAGTTTCCACCACTGGCATTTACTGTATTTGCACAGCCTCCCATCTCCGTCCCATGCCTGCGTGCGTGTGTGTGTGTGTGTGTGCGTGCGTGCGTGCGTGCGTGCGTGCGTGCGTGCGTGCGTGCGTGCGTGCGTGCGTGCGTGCGTGCGTGCGTGCGAGCGTGTAGGTGTCCTTCACCTGCGTAGGCAGCCTGGGGGAAGTGGGCCTATTTTTAACCAGATCCATCTCTGCTGTGCTGCTGCTTGGTGTGGGGGCGGTGCCGCATGCAGAGCCGCGCTTACGCAACGTCGGACGGCCATTGTTTGAGATTTGCCCCCCTTAGTTTCTCTCCATGGAGGGATGACAGAGGATGATAATGCGATGCTTTTTGACTAGTTCATACTGTGTAGGGATATGTTTTAAAGGATCTACAGTACACAAAAAATATTTTTAATATTTAATATATTGATTATGTCCCTCAAAAGTGTTTCTAAAGGTTTGATTCTATTCACAACTGGGATACCCAGTCCAACTCTGCCAGCTGCAATACCACTGTCCTGATTTGGCAAGTGGTGCTATTTAGCCATGTTATGCAAATTATTTTGGTTAAAAAGTCATGCTGTAGGTCCTTTAAATATCATCAAGCGGTGCTCATTCTGTGCTTTTGGTCCATTTTATAGGGCTGTCACGATTCGCCTAATCCACGATTCGATTCAACTTTCGATTTTAAGGTCACGATTCGATTCGATACGATATTCGATACGATTCAATCTGTATTTTTTTTAAAAACCCATTTTCAGCACAGAGCGCTATATGATTATTAATTTAGGCTAATGTTTTGATTCTCTGCTATAAGTCTTTATTTGACTAATAACAAATGAGAATAGCATCAACAATATAAACTTTGGGTTTTATGCCCTAACATCATTTTGAGATGTTTCTTTAAGATAGATAGAAGAAGCTTAACAACATTATTGTTAAGTAACTAAATAAAATAAAAGTAAGTAAATAATAGGGCTGGGACTCTATAATGCCTTATAATTAATTAATCTCAATCACATTTTAATCACATATCAATATTAGACCTGAGAACAGTGAGATTTTTTTTTTCAAAAGGATTTTGGTATACCAGTGAATCAATGAAGAGTGACTACATAAGCTTAAAGAGTGTGTTTTCCTTGCGTTCCAGTGACATCCAGAACAGGGACATTATTAGCTCTTTAATTCCTTCCCTTTGATTCTTCTGTGAAATGGGACAGTTCAACAGTCTCAACAGGCTCTCGTTACTAGTGCTTCTAAAATGTTTAAATATTTTCAAGGAGAGTGTAAACGCTTAAATCGCTTCACTATGGTCCGTAATTCTGAGATAAACGGCTAAAAATGTCGCCGTCCCCAGCATGGTGTGCAGGCCGTCATCTTTGGGAGGGCAAAACACTCTGAGCCGAGCGTTGCATATAGCGATCGGGAGCCCTGCTTTGTACGATAAATATGAGCGAGACGATTAGGAATTAATACAAAGCTCAAAAAACACGTTAAAAGTGTTCCTGTTGCCATGGGATTTCATGAAAAAGCTGTTAATTAAGTCCTTGGCGTTCAATGAGTTAAGCAAAATCGTCTGGGAGTGCTTGGCGAGACCTCACCTCGGGACTCGGGAGTAAATAGAACGCAGTTTGATGATGACTCAAATGGCAATTATGGGGAGTGATCTGGCAGGCACACATACAGTGTAAAATGTACACAGGGACTCCTCCAGCGTTCATTTTATTGTGTCAATTTAAAACGTGTAACCAAAGGGCTCCATTTTTTACACTATAAAAACACCCCCAAGACGTCCACCCATTATGACCTATACTATTGTACATAATTCCTTCTATATTACTATATCATTTATGAGCAGTAAAATCAGTTCATATGTCTCTGCACGGCCCCCTGTTGAAGTGCCATGCTCTACAGTACCCATAGAGGTTTTAATGCTAATTAACAGTGCTGTTTTATTAAACAGCTGGCTGGTTTTGATCATGCATTCCGTCTGAAAAAATAAATAAAAAATGAATGTTTCATCTAGCACAGCTTTGTCTCTTGGCCCCGCAGACGCAGTAGTTGTGTAATTATTACTTCAGGACGCGCTAAACTTGGAGTGCCTGATTTCAATTGTCTCAGATGCTTATCCTCTTTTTGTCTGTGTTGGTGCGTGTGTGATACGTGCACGTTAATTCAGTCGTACATGTTTTTAATCTGCTCCCCCCACTTTGAAAGGGACAACGCGTCTGTTAGCTTGTACCGCTGCAACAGTTGATTTAATTAATCTATACTTAACACATGTAAAAATAAATAAATCATGTTGATTTGTTGAACCCCTGCATCCATATTCTAGGGCGGTGATTGTGAGCTATAGTGCATTATTATTATTATTGTGTGCATTATTGGTGGCGTGCGTGCGCTGCAGTGTTGCCTGGTTTCTTGTGTTTCTTTCTTGTGTAAGCTGCGTTCAGACATGAATACACAGTATCGCCTTGGTTCGTCCCGTTTGTGCTGCGCCAGGTCGGGCCGCGTCCGTCCTCGCAACTTCTCGTCCTTGCATTGACCGCTCTAACCATCCAAGTCTGAGCTCACCTTTAGCCGGCAGCCAGCAGTGGTTGAGAGGCTGCATGTCTGCTAATCAGAAGGTCACCGGTTCAACTGTCCACCCTCCAATCTACTGTACGCGTGTCAGTAGTGTCCCTGAGCAAGATGCTTATAACCACTTGAACCTTAGGTCCCTATTCTGGACTGGCTGACCCCGGTCAGCAAAGTAAAGGGTTATCCCTTAACAGCTCCCCACCACCGAGCACTAATTAAAAAGCCACCTGAGCAAGCCTGAGCACATTCATGCTGGGTGAATGTGAACTCTCTCTCTTTGGGATTTCGTTGAGTGGTACACAATGCTGTTCGTGCGTGCAGATATCCGCACTGAGCGCACTGGTGTGCCCTCTTCTTTTTTTTTTTTAAATGTATTTTTATTGAGGCTCTGAGATTTCACAACTTCAATCACAATTCAATGTATATAGAACCACATTTTTCTTTTTTCAACATAACATAGGAAAACAACAAGAACCACAATACAAACATTACAATGCACAGACAAAAAAACAAACAAACAAACAAACAACAACAAAAAAAGACAAAACGAGTACACCACAGTCTTGACATGATTACATTACAGGTCACCAAAGTCTTTGTTATTCACTACCGTTCAATAAGGTACATTGAAGCACAGTCTAGAAGGGTCCACTGTATCTAAGACTGGTTCCCATACCTTTGTGAACCCTTCCATGTTATCACGGAGGAGATAAGTCAGTTTCTCCAGAGGAACCACAGTCATTACCTCCTTGTACCAATCATCCAGTGTAGGAACGTCTCTATGAATCCAAAGCTTGAGTATAGTCTTCCTCGCTATGTATAAGAGTATTCCAACCAATTTGGCGTTGTGTCTGGTCCTTGCACTGGATACCTTAGCTGCTAGTACACACTGGAGAGGTGACAAGTTCAAATTATATCCAAGCAAGGTGTCCAGCTCATTCTTCACCTCATTCCAAAACACCTGTATCTTAGTACATTTCCAAAGCATATGTGCATATGTACCAACTTCTGTGTCACATTTATTACAGTTAGGAGAGCTGAGACCCAGCTTGCTTCTCAGTAGAGGTGTATAATGGAGTCTGTGTAAAATTTTGAATTGTCTTTCTCTATCATTATTGCAACTCAAAATAGTAAGTGTATTTCCTATAATTGTTGTCCAAGTATTGTCTTCTATCTGACATTCCAAGTCAATCTGCCACTGCCTTCGAATATGATCAGTGGAGTGGTTTGAACTTATATCAAAACATTCATACAGATAGGAAATAAATCTTTCTGGCACAGGACATGTAAGAATATTTTCTAAGAAGGATGTCCTAGGCTCAGGGGTGTGCCCTCTTCTTGTTCGTTATTCAGTGCACTGGGTGCGTTGTTTGAAAATCTGGTGCGCTGCGCCCCGGGTGCTGAGTGCCCGCACTGACCCGCCCTACTCAGAAGTTGGGGTTGTTCAGTGTGAGCACACTGCGGTGTCTCGAGCACTCCCCGTGGGCGAAAGCTAAGCTAGCAAGGCAAGTATTTAGTACAGAGTGCATCACCATACAAGTGTTCATCATTTACTTTGGCCCATGTTTTGATTTGTTAAAACGACCAGTTTGAACTGGTCGTTCGTAAATAAGCCACACTCGGTGCGCTCTGTGACGTGACCGCCCATGAGCGCACTCAACAAACTCAGCACATTCCCGGTGCGCATATCCGAACGCACCCTAAGGCATTGGCTCTCAACCTGTAGGTTGCGAGGGTACGAATGCACCCTAAGGCCTTGGCTCTCAACCTGTAGGTTACGAGGGTACTACTGCAAGAGCAAGAGACAGATCTGCTGAATAAACGATGCATTAATGATCAACTGCGATGCCTCAAGCCTTGGCTGGTGTTGAATGTGCATTGGTCACGTCTGTTATTGGCTAGTACTGGTATCCCATGAGCCAGAGGGACAGGTTGTAGTGGGAATATATATCACAGACACACACACTCACACAATTCAATTCAAAGGGCTTTATTGGCATGCGAAAACATACGTTTGCATTGCCAAAGCAAAAAGTGGAACAATACAATCAATACCACCTCTCTCCATCTCCCTCCATCAGTGATGCTGCCTGGTATACGATACCGAGTGATGACAAAGCCGGTTGCCGTGGCAATATACAGAGAATGAAAGTGAATTTAATATCTGCCGTCTGGCCCCCTTGGTACCCCGTAGAGGCTGGATTAGATAGATAGGGCCTATCAGACATAAAGGAATAGTCTCTTCTCTTATCTCTCCAAGAGAGGGTGGGGGGGAGTAGACAGACCTGTTCGTACTTGTAAGAACCAGTGGTGCTTACTTTACTGGAGTATTTCTGGAGTATTTCCAATTTCCAATACTTTTACTTCTTCGCCACTACATCTCGGAGGCAAATATTGTACTTTAACTCCACTACATTTATTTGAAAACTTTAGTTACTAGTTACTTTGTTGATTTTGTAGATAAATAGCAGATCTACAAGCTCACACTTGCAGATCTGCTATTTTCAAAAGATAAGATTTGTATGCATTTGAAAACTTGAAATGGGACATTCTGCATAATGAGTACTTTTACTTTTCATAAGTACATTTAATTAATACTTTCACTCAGGTACATTCATTCCAGACTTTTACTATGTAACGGAGTAGAACATGTGAGTACTCTTTCCACCACTGGTGAGCACCAGCTCCAGCTTCAATGCACCCGCTTTGAATGTTATCCACTGATAATCACCAGTAATGTTATGTTATCTTGACCATGCAATGCAGGCAATATGGACATTTCCTACATACTGCCCACCCGCCTACCAAGAAAGAATGTTAGATGGTGTTAATATGAAAACATTTATTAGTGTCCACAAACAACCACCGGTTGTTACGGAGACATCTATTATAAGTGCACCTGGAATACTAACACCAGAAGCATTGTCTTCACGAAAACATGGGCTATGGACTCCATATGTCTAAATCTGGGGAGCTTTGTAGCAAATATTGACTATATAAAAACCCTGATTCTCAGATCTAAGCCGGGTGTGTTTGTTGCCACTGAATCATGGCTAAAACCTCATGTCACTGACAATGAAATAGCACTAGATGGTAGGAAACGCGGAAGTCAAATTACTGCCGCCGAAGCGAAAACATGAAAACATTGTGAAACTGCGCTTTACAAAAACTTTGCTTCATGTTTACTTACGTCACGTGGCCGGTTAAGACTGAGGTTAGGGTTAGTCGGACAATGGCTGACAACAGCGTTACTATGTAGGAAATGTCCAATGCTGGCTCCATTGCATAGTCTTGATAAGGGCTGATGACGGAGATCAAATCATCTGATATCATCCGAAACCACTATTCAGTACGGGGGAAAGTGTGTGTGCTCCTCGGAGTGCATAATTATCTGTGCCAGAATGGGTTGCCTATTATAGCCCTGCCTGTGTCAGTTATGTGGTGGTGCCGCCAATAACTCTGTAATGCGGGTTTTACTCCCTTTTATTTCTGTTTGTAACATATAATTCGCTTTTATCTGTTTTGTTCTTTGTTCTGACCTATTCTGACCTACCTAAACGTGCTTGGCCACTGTGCGTACAAGTGAAAGTACTTTGGAGCTGCTCTATATAGTAGTGGCTGCCAAAGTGGGGAGTTCCAGGGGCAGCTAAATGATAGTTAGGAACGAAATGGACCCTTATGGGTCTGTAACTCTTCTAAGAGTGTACAAATGGAACCAAATGGACCCCACGGTACCACGCACCTGCACATTGTTGACGGCAATTGCAGGCAAACTGTATGAAGTGTCAAAACCCTGTCTGACGGTGATTGACACATGACTCACATTACTTTTTGTACCTTACTATAGAGGACCTTACTATAGAGATTCGGTGTGGGGGGAAAAGAGAAGACCAAGTGTTAGTCTACCAGGTAGACTCTACCAACCAAGGTTCAAGGTTCAAGGTTGTACTTTATTGTTACATCTTGTGTACAGGTACATAAGAGTAAAACTAATTTTTATTTGGCTTCCTTACAGACAATGCTACAGACAATGTTACCTACTTACTTACTTACTCACTTACTTCTTACTTACTTCTGCTTTACGGAACGTTCTTGGGTTTACACTTCCTAGTGGAAATAACAGCCAAAAGCAACAAACCAAGAGGGACTTAACCCATTAAAACCTGAGGCCGATTTAACAAAATGTTTTTTGACAGTTTTCTGAAAAACAACATGTTTCTATATTCAGTGGTTCTCAAACTGTTTCATGTCCAAGGAGGACCCGACAAAATGCAGTGAAGGTATTTGGCCGCCGACCTAGCCTCGCAGTGGCCAGACACGAATCTGCCGGTGGCAAACAATTAATTGTGAGTCTGGTCAATAACCCAGGCTACCGTCTAACCCACATCTAGAAATATTTGGTTCCAGGGAACCCCAGAAGCAAAGATAGCTTTATGGGCTTGTATATCTGCTATTTTTTTTAAATATATGTATAGATAGCTAAAATCATAAATGACACAGGTGCTTTCCTGGTGTTAACGGATTAAATCTTTGTTTCCTGGCGTTCTAACCTCCACCGCCGCCCCGGAGCCCCAGGGGGAAGAAGAGCGATATGAATTCACACAGACTGATATACTCAGGAAATGGGATTCCGTCTCTAATCTCCCTCCGTGACTGACAGCTCAGATATTAGCCTGTGGTTTTTAATAACGCTCGCTGTGTCTTCCAGCAGAGGCGGAAGCAAGGAACACAGCGCTTATCAGATGTGTAAGAACACACCCCCGCCGCCCTCCCCTGCATCTGCAGCAAAACATCCATAGTTTAGAGATTGTGCGTGCGTGCGTGCGTGCGTGCGTGCGTGCGTGCGTGCGTGCGTGCGTGCGTGCGTGCGTGCGTGCGTGCGTGCGTGCGTGCGTGCGTGCGTGCGTGCGTGCGTGTGTGTGTGTGCTTGTACTTTTGCTTGTGTGTAGTGTGTGTAGTGTGTGACAGTTTACGTGCCGAGCTGATTTGAGGAACTATAATTTAGTGGGGAAAGTGGTAATATTTGTAAAGAGGGTATGCACATTAATAAAGTGAGTGGCAAAGTGAGTTTAACGTTGTTTAATGCAATCAGGTAGGACTTTTCTGTATGGGCTGTCAAGCCCAGAAAGCAGTTTTTTTTGCCACTCGGTAGGCGTTCCCGCATAACTTCCGGGTTTGATGATGATGTCATGTGCATACCCTCTATATGTGCATCCCCAGGCTTTTACCCCTTTTTTCAGAAAACTCTTAGGATTTGAAACAGTTGTTCTCCAAAATAGCAGATGTACAAGCTGTCTGTCTGTCTGTCTGTCTGTCTGTCTGTCTGTCTGTTTGTTCTCTCCCAGCTCCTGCATTCCTGCACACCATCAATCTCTCCCAGAACCGAACAGCACCGCAGAGTGTTTATTATTGGGTGAAGTTGCATCACATTCTTCGTGCAACAATGTGGGCTACAGTATACTCTTGCTTTGCTTGGACAAAATAATTACGGATGGGAGACTCACTCTGTGAGCCTGGCCCCGTAAGCGAACGGTGCCCTTGCCCTTTTGCAAACATCTCTCTGCAGGAAAACAACAATTCTGTTGTGTTTTGTAGCTGAATGGCCGAAGGCTGAGCTGTGTGGTGGAACAGGTGCATGTGTCTGTTTGTATGTTCTCACAAACAGCATGAGACTCTGTTGACTTCTCACTACTATC
This sequence comes from Electrona antarctica, assembly GCF_951216825.1. Classification (NCBI taxonomy): domain Eukaryota; kingdom Metazoa; phylum Chordata; class Actinopteri; order Myctophiformes; family Myctophidae; genus Electrona; species Electrona antarctica. The sequence goes on along the minus strand of NC_136804.1, from coordinate 15,126,931 downwards.
ACGGCTGAATTAACCACATTTCTAGGATTTTGGGTTGTGTACTCTGCTTTCTCTGGTTTTGTCTGTCTGTCTGTCTGTCTGTCTGTCTGTCTGTCTGTCTGTCTGTCTGTCTGTCTGTCTGTCTGTCTGTCTGTCTGTCTGTCTGTCCTAAAGTTGTGGACGGGAGCTGCTGGGATTCGAACCCCCGATCACTGGACGACCTGCTCTACCTCCTGAGCCACAGCCGGCCCATATGAGTGGAGCCCTGTGCTGACAGTGTAGAGAGTGATGGACTCATCTGCTTGGCATGACACTGCTGGTGCTCTGCCATATTGTTGCACTGAACATGTGTTAACAGGCAATTAAACCTGACCCTCCTCAGCCTGTGGTGTGTGTGTGTGAGCAAACTGAGCATGTTCCACACAGAGAGGTTCTGTGCGGGCGCGTCTGTTCGTATTCATGAAACGTACGTCCGCGTGCGTGCGTGCGCACGTTGCCTCTTCTCCATGGCGCACGCAAGTGGAGCCGTCAGGGTTCCAATATGAAGGGAAAAAATAATAGTTGGGGTATTTTCGTCTCTGTTGATTGATTGGTTAACACGAGGCCTGCCGGGAACATAGGAATTTTAAAACGTAGAATCTTGTGGCCTGCCACAAACGGAAAAGCCGTTTTAACAGCGATGTATTAATTAATGCATGTTTTAATACGATCGTATCGAAATCTACCGTCAGTTAGCTTTGTTATGCTTCTGACACAATGGGCGCGGCCATTTTGAAAATGCGCGCGCATCCACTTACATTGCCGGCTCTGGTTTCAGACGGCTTTATCTCACAGAAGCGACATTGCAGAGGACGCTTTGTCCCAGACAATTGTTTTCAACGGCCTGTAGCAGGCGCTGTGATACTCGCGGTCAGCTTTTTCCACCGCCGAGCGAGACAACAACAACCGGTCATGATACCACACACAGCAGCTTTTCACAGGAACAATGCGATTACGGATATTTGGATCTTCAAAGTAAGTGTTACGCGCGATAAAACCTTGGCAATACGCAATCGAGGGATTAATGAATGGCGGCAGGCAGACGGTTAATTGAGTCTGAAGACGCTTTACAGCAGTTATCCTTTTAGCTTCTTTCTTTCTTTCCTTGGTTTGTTTGTTTGTTTGTTCTTTCTTTTCAGTTCAAACATGATTATTTCAGCGGGGAGTCGCTGCCTGAAAAGGTTAAGAACCGCTGCACTATTCAACTTGATATTTGTCAATGGACGCAACCTGCTGCTTCTCAGCAAGCATGCACGTCTGCCTCTCATTCACAATCACAGCGGGACAGCGTGCACGTGTTCTCGCCTCCAGTGAGTGTCACAGGCAGTGCAGTGTGAAGACGTGCACCGTCACACCCCTAATTACTACCAACAACAACAGATACAATATCATGACAGTGCTTGTTGCCAGCAAAGCCCTCTTAAAAAACAAACAAAAAGAAAACAGCGAGGCCACAAAAAAGACAAAATGTGAACAAAGCAGTGAAGCCACTAAAAAGAGAAACTATGTGCTGTCATAAAAGATTATAGAGCTCCCATATTAGATGTTTGCTTTGTTTGTTTGGGCCCATGATGGTACCTACCTACCTACGAAAAGGCGTCATAAGGAATGTAAATTGCACGCGCACACATGCACGCAAGCATGCACACACACACACACGCACGTACGCACACACACACACACACACACACACACACACTTACACACACACACACACACACACACACATGCACAGACACATTGCTGCGGTTGGAGAGACAGCTTATCCAAATACCAATCACAGGTTGAGCTGAGCTGTGCATGACACAGCCTGCACAACACTATAGGTTACTGTGTGTGTGTGTGTGTGTGTGTGTGTGTGTGTGTGTGTGTGTGTGTGTGTGTGTGTGTGTGTGTGTGTGTGTGTGTGTGTGTGTGTGTGTGTGTGTGTGTGTGTGTGTGTGTGTGTGTGTGTGTGTGTGTGTGTGTGTGTGTGTGTGTGTGTGTGTGTGTGTGTGTGTGTGTGTGTGTTCATGCAATATGTCAATAAATATGCAGGCAACTGCTGTTGTGAGTTGTCAGAAGCAAAGCTGTGTGAAGGTATAGCATGCTAATACAGTTTAACTTACAACAAGGTAGACGACAAACAGGAAGTAATTTTAGTGGACGGGAGCAGGACGGTAAACGGGACAGGGCGGCACGGCAGCCAGAACCGGCGCCGGTAGCGACAGACGGCATTCAATCTTTTTACCGTTCCGTGCCGTCCAGCAGGTGGTGCCGTTTGCCGTCTACCGCTTGCCTGATCCCATGTGAATGCAGCATAAGACCCAGTGAGGCCGATTCTAGAAATGCCTTCTAAATCAGTAGTTTTCGAACACTTTCCCGATTTTTCTAAAATGTTCAAAAATAGCCAACGCCAACGTTTTTAAAGGATTAACCGCCTTGAGGAAACAGGCTTTACAGTATGTTGTCATGGTAGCCACGGTAAACAATCCCACTACTGATGAGCTTCACTAACTGTGTATGGTTTTCCATAGGCTACCATTGCCTGTGTGGAGGAACATATTTTAATATTAGTCCAGCGTATTGTATATTGCCTTTACATGACGAGAGATCAGGGGTTCCCAGACTTTTCCATGCCAAATAGTCATAGCCTGTGGCTGCAGCCCCCCCCCCCCCCCATGGAAAAAATGACATTTAGTATGTTTTGAAACATGTTTTGGACAAATAATAACCACCAACACCATGCATGTTGAAGGAGGGTTTTTTTTGAGTGGTGCTACCACAGTAACTGTCATTTCTCAACCATTTCGGACACGGGCCGGCTCGCCGGAACCGGGCCGGCACCATGGGCACGTTCCTGTGGGTTTGGTTGCACCACTCACTTTACACGGGTGTGATTTTTTATTTCCTCCCCTTCTCCAATTATCCGACCAAACCACCCAGCCCTTTGGTGTTAATTTTAATTAATTATTTGTGTTTTTTCTTCTACTGTTTATAATCAGAAGATGTGATAACCGAATGAATGGCCCTGGCTGGCCAGCATGTGAACAAAACAGATAACGCTGACAGAACAATGGCATGTAGATGACATGCTCGATATTTGTGGTTCCGTTGTCGAGGTGCGAGGACTGCTACACGCGGTCTATTAAAAGAAACATCCATCTTTACATTCTCAACGCGGGGCGTTTTCACGGCTCGTTAGCCAAAGGAAGCACGCCACAGTATAGGCTACAGTACAGTACGGTGTGTCTCGATGATAAATGATACGTTACTCTCACAGAACAAACCATTTGAATTGATTATGAGGCTGCCAGCCAGGGTGTGGGCCGCTCTAACCCACTGAGACCTGGAACATATCTGTGTCGCCTTAGCTTTTAACCACTTTTAACCATTATTTTAAACTTTAGCTGTTGAAAAATAGCAGGAAATCGTGAGAATCACTGACAGTTAGAATTTAGAAGATTCTTTTTTAGAATCGGCCTCAGGTCTTAATGGACTAATGGGAAATGTAGAAAAATGACTTGTTCTTGTCGTGGGAGATTCTCTGCTTCGTGTTCGAGCCACTTTGTCTCCGTTATGAAGCGACCATGTCGCGGCAAAAATGGCACCTCTTTAATCACCGTGAATTCATCTAATTAGTGGCTCTTGTTTTTTCTCCCCGGGGCCTTTTTATTTTTTGCAGAAAATACATAATTTATGTTCTCTTACATAACTGGGGTTATATAATGGCTGCGTATAATGCCTGCAATTATTATTATAACTAAAACGAAAATAACTACAACTGGAACTGGAATAAAAAACTAAATAATTTTAGGCAACTGAAAGAATACCCCAAAATGAGGCTTTGCACCAAAAAAAAAACCCCAAAAACCCGATAACAATCTGAAACGATACGTGTGTTAAACTAAAATCATGTTTTAATTCAAATCAAATCAATCTCCATATATGGGCATTAAAGGGACACAGACAGATGGGTGGAACGGGTACTCTGACACGGGTACAACGGGCATTGCATAGCCGGGTGGGGCATGGATCTCTCGGTGAAGTACTGTACTTATAAGTTCAATTTTGGGTACTCCACTGCATCTCAAAGGCAAATGTCCACTCCACTACAATTAGGCTATACTTGGAGACTTTAGTTACTCTGTAGATTTTGATTATTATTACAAAACCAATTCAGACCTATTTGTACTTGGCAATTTGAAAATAGCCGATCTACAAGCTCACTACACGTCGCTAAGCGACGCATTGTTAGCTTGTAGATCGGATGCGTGTGTGCACGCATGTGCGTGACACAGTGGTAGTAATGTGATGTTTATCTGTTATGGGATTGTTTACATGGACGGGCCTAACACACAGTGACAGGAACAAGACAAGAGATCAGGGTCTGCTATGCCTTCCTATGTCTATCTCTATCCCCCCCCTCACACACACACACACACACACACACACACACACACACACACACACACACACACACACACACCGGTCTATTCACGGTCTATTTATAGAAGATAGAGCTCAGGAAGCATTATGCTGTGTTGTTGTCCAATCAACACATGATGAAAAACACAATCCCATTATTTCAACCGTGTGTGTGTGTGTGTGTGTGTGTGTGTGTGTGTGTGTGTGTGTGTGTGTGTGTGTGTGTGTGTGTGTGTGTGTGTGTGTGTGTGTGTGTGTGTGTGTGTGTGTGTGTGTGTGTGTGTGTGTGTGTGTGTGTGTGTGTGTGTGTGTGTGTGTGGCGTGCGTGCGTGCGTGCGTGTGGCGTGCGTGCGTGCGTGCGTGCGTGCGTGCGTGCGTGCGAATACACTTGTGAATGGATTCGCGCGCGCGTGCGAATACACTTGTGAATGGATTATCATGCTCCATTATATACTCACAGAATAAATACCTCGTGTGTATGATCTCGTTTGTTATGCACAGATCAAAGACATACTGTATATGCGCTTACTGGTCTGTCTGTACGTTTTTGTCTGTCTGTCTGTCTGTACATATACATTGTATATCGGCTATTTTTGGCAGGGGGGGAGCATGCTCCTGTAGAGGGGGGTGGGGGGGGGGGGGGCATGCTCCCCCCCCCCCCCCTCTACACTTCACTTTGTGCCCAAGTGTGAGAAACTACAGATTTAGAAGGCATTTGCAGAATTCGCCCTCAGACCTTATTGGGTTAATCTATTTTTTTCCCTCTGTACTCGAGCAGGTTCTTCAGTGTGTGTAATTGTCTCGAGGGCTCGGCGCCGTTTCCCCGGACACACGCGTGTGCACACGCCTCGAGTTACACTAATCGCCTTGTTTGTTTGTTCCTATTTATTTCAGACGACGGGCCTTACCAGCGGGAGCCTCCTCCTTTCCCCTCCTCCTCCTCCTCTTCCTCCGTCACCACCACCACCGCTGTCGTTCCTCCTCCGCCCGAGGACCGAAGGAAGAGCCACGTGCCCGAGGAGTTCGCGGGCCTCCTCCACGGCTCGTCGCCGGCCTGCGAGACCCCGGACACGCCGTACCACCTCTACAACAACCACAACGCCAAGAACGCCCAGCTGCGGGCTCCCGAGTTCAGCATCGTGGTCGGCGGCAGCGGGGCAGCCCCTCAGGTCAGTGTTGATGTCCGTCGATTACTTTTTTTCACTGACGAAAACAAAATTAAAACTAAGCTACGTATATGATGACCAAAACTTTAAGACTAAATATATTGACAATTAGCCCTGCGCTAAACCCCACCCCAAAAGTGATTGTCCAAAAACCAGGTGCTCACCGGAGATGACTATGGTAAAAAGAGTAAAAAGGTGCAGAGAAGATCTGGGCACTCAAATTCTGAATCTATTTAATTCAAAGGCAACAGTCAACATTTTGCATGTCTGTGTTGTTGAACACGTACACAACTTAGCATTGGGAAAGTTACATGACTGACCCACTCAGGTGATGTCAATAATGCTAATCACTGTAGTCTTACCGTGCATTGCATGAAAACTATCGGACGGTTGTTAAAGTTGATTGAGTTGGATACTGTTTCTCCCTCATTTGCTTGTAATGTCATGCACAATTCCCCAGTGTATAGCCTACTGCAGGCCTGGTTGACTAGATTAGAAGATATTTTGAAGCTCTTGCTACTGAAATGATTGACTATTAAATGGAGAAATCTCCCGTCATGCATCTCAATGGGTGAGAAGGAAAGCTTGGGGGCACGGTGGCACAGTCGCTAGTGCTGTCGCCTCACAGCTAGAAATAGAAGCAGAAATATTCATACATCTTTGTGTTTGAGCACAAAACGCATTTTGAGAACCCTAGAAACCACACTAGAAACTCTGCTCGACACACACAACAAACTGCTGGACATTGATGTTGATTTGGACAACCTCTTGTAATATAACGTTCTGTGTATCTTCTGTGTATCAAGTATAATTTTATTCCAAGGCAGCGTCGCTCTTCCATGCATCGGCAGAGAGGGTGAGAGCCAAGATTGCACTGGGGATAATGGGTAATGGACAATGGGTTGCGCAATCTTCTCTTAAAGGCAATGGCATGTGGTACGGTGATTGGTTTCATTATTGTAACGCTTAAACCACACCTAAGCCTAATGTAACGGGTAGCGGAGGTGTTTTAGATATAAAGGCAGCTGTCCAACCTCTTTACACAATGCTAAATCCCCAAATAATGGGTTTAGGGACTCTGATGTAAGAACTATAAAACTAGACTAAAACTAAAACATTTCGCATGACTAAAATAATATTGTGACCAAAACTAAATTAAATTTCATTCAAAAGACAAAAAAACTAAATCAAAATTTGCTGTCAAAATCAACACAGGTCATCGCCAGGACAGCAGGGAGCCAGTCGCCCTCCGCTGGGGGCGGGGCCGCGGGGGACCCCCCAAAACCGCAGGTGGTCTACCGGACCGTCTTCCACACGCGGGTCAACCAGGACCAGGAACAGGTCAGTGCACGGTGGAAAAAAACTACTCCAATGTTTTATTTAAGTAAAAGTATAAATATTGTAATATAGAAATACAAGTAAACGTTCCAGAATTCAAAATGTATACTTGAGTGAAAGTATTGGCATTAAAATGTAGTTAAAGTACCAAAAGTATAAAAGTACTCATTGTGCAGAATGTCTCATTTGAAAATTGCCGATCTACAGTACAAGCTCACAATCAAGCTCACGATCTACAAGCTCATTGTAAAAGTAAAAGTGGAGTAAAAGTACAATATTTGCCTCTGAGATGTAGAGAAGTAAAAGTTCTGGAAATTGGAAATACTCAAGTAAAGTACTTAGATACTTTCCACCACTGGGAACAGGCACCGGAGCGGCCCAGGAACGGCGAGCAGGCGGCGGACCCGGGCGGAGGTGGCCCGCCCTCCTCCGGTCACAACGGCAAGGTTCCCAGGGGCACGCCAGCGGTGAGCAGGGACGGCGTTTCATCGTCGTCGTCGGCGCCCGGGGGGTACGAGGAGAGGGCGTGCAGCACCCTGGGGAGGATGAGGTCGGTGCCCCGCAGCGTGTTGGACCTGCAGCTGACCAAGGCCCTGTCCAAGTCCGACTCCAACCTGGTGGCCACAGTGTCCCCCATACAGGTAGGTCTGACTCCAACCTGGTGGCCACAGTGTCCCCCATACAGGTAGGTCTGACTCCAACCTGGTGGCCACAGTGTCTCCCATACAGGTAGGTCTGACTCCAACCTGGTGGCCACAGTGTCTCCCATACAGGTAGGTCTGACTCCAACCTGGTGGCCACAGTGTCTCCCATACAGGTAGGTCTGACTCCAACCTGGTGGCCACAGTGTCTCCCATACAGGTAGGTCTGACTCCAACCTGGTGGCCACAGTGTCCCCCATACAGGTAGGTCTGACTCCAACCTGGTGGCCACAGTGTCTCCCATACAGGTAGGTCTGACTCCAACCTGGTGGCCACAGTGTCCCCCATACAGGTAGGTCTGACTCCAACCTGGTGGCCACAGTGTCTCCCATACAGGTAGGTCTGACTCCAACCTGGTGGCCACAGTGTCTCCCATACAGGTAGGTCTGACTCCAACCTGGTGGCCACAGTGTCTCCCATACAGGTAGGTCTGACTCCAACCTGGTGGCCACAGTGTCTCCCATACAGGTAGGTCTGACTCCAACCTGGTGGCCACAGTGTCTCCCATACAGGTAGGTCTGACTCCAACCTGGTGGCCACAGTGTCTCCCATACAGGTAGGTCTGACTCCAACCTGGTGGCCACAGTGTCTCCCATACAGGTAGGTCTGACTCCAACCTGGTGGCCACAGTGTCTCCCATACAGGTAGGTCTGACTCCAACCTGGTGGCCACAGTGTCCCCCATACAGGTAGGTCTGACTCCAACCTGGTGGCCACAGTGTCCCCCATACAGGTAGGTGTCTGACTCCAACCTGGTGGCCACAGTGTCTCCCATACAGGTAGGTCTGACTCCAACCTGGTGGCCACAGTGTCCCCCATACAGGTAGGTCTGACTCCAACCTGGTGGCCACAGTGTCTCCCATACAGGTAGGTCTGACTCCAACCTGGTGGCCACAGTGTCCCCCATACAGGTAGGTGTCTGACTCCAACCTGGTGGCCACAGTGTCCCCCATACAGGTAGGTGTCTGACTCCAACCTGGTGGCCACAGTGTCTCCCATACAGGTAGGTCTGACTCCAACCTGGTGGCCACAGTGTCCCCCATACAGGTACCTTCCCTAGCCTCGGTACCCAGGCTTTTATTTTCGTTCGCATCAAAAAGCAAGATCTGGCATAGGAAGTGGGAGCCAACTTGTATTTCGCTAAAATCCTAAATTTGGAATAATTTGGAATGTTTTAACACAAATCTTCTCTTCTGGGGGAGGGTCCCTGGCACAAAACATTTCCAGATGGGGTGGGTCCGCGGACTAATACTTTTGGGGGGACACATTTTGGGGGGGTCCTTGGTGAGAACTATTGATTTTGAGGCCTCAGGTCTTAAAGTGTCAACAGGACAAGTAGGACGGAGGAGCTATGTCTTTAGACAAGACAATTGTGTAAGACAGCAGTGGAAACTTTCTGGAAACATTTAAATTAATTGGTATGGCGACTAAAATGTAAATTGGGAGAAAATTATAATAATTGCCTACTCAAAATGTAGCCTAAGTCAGTAACTAATTCCATGGTGGTTGGTTGTCATTTCTCCAGGAGGGACCAGGCGCTTCCAGCCCAGGAGACGTCACCAGTCCTGGGGGACGGCTGGAGAGAACGCCCTCCTTCACTGCTGAGTGGGAAGAGGTTAGACTTCATTCATTCATTCATTCATTCATTAACATTATTCAAACATACTTGGAAAAATATCCTAATCGTTTATGGAATAGCCAACACTAAAATCTAAAATGATACAGTTGCTTTCCTGGTTTTAATGGGTTATTTTTGCGACCATAGGTCCCATTTACTTGATAATCCCTCGCGTTACGAGAGGCATGTTGAAGTCAGAAATGAAGAGCTTAGTATATACATCTGGTCAAAACCACGGAGAGCTCCCTAGATTAGGAGATACGAGCCTTTCTTTCTGAGCGGTAAACCAAGTTGGTACAACACATGGATCTCCATATGTGGAGCTGACTATCATCACCTGGATCTCCATATAGGAAGATCACACTGACCTCATCAAACCCTGGATAACCATACATGGTTTGACATAGGCCTACTAGATCTGCATATATGGAGCTGGCCAGCAACCCTACATCTGACCTCAATGACACCAGATTAATGGTTTAACTCCTGCTTGTGTGTTGCAGTGCAGTGTCCTGAGATCAGCGATATAAAACACTAATTCACGACAGATAGCTTTCATAATACAGTAACTAAAACTAAAACCTAATGACTCCTCTAATTAGCAAACTAAAGAGCCATAAGCCGGTCTAAATTGAGAATCATCATCCAGCGATTAAGATCTTTGGATGTTCATTTTAGTCTGAGAGTGTGCAAGTGGAATTCACCATTCCAATGGACCGTTAATGGATGTGTAACTCTTGACAACAGACCATTAAGGATTCATACTCAGAAAGTACACTCAGAAAGTACACTTCCAGAGTTTAATTAACACATACAGACCTGAGGCCGACCTCTGTCGGGTGGAAAAAACATAATCATTTTGTCTAAAAGAACTGTTACCTTTCAGGATTCATATTGAGAAACAACATGCTTTTGTGTGATACTGTAGTGTCATCAACTAGGACGTTGATTTACGAGAGAAAAAAAGAAAAACACAAAATGAAATGCCATCTAAATCCTAAGAGTTTTCTGAAAAACATAATGTGGCACTGATGCTTTCCAGGTTTTCATGGATTAACACTCACAGCACAATGTTAATGAATACGGTTATCTTGAGTTCGTTGACGGTTATGGGCTCTCCCTCGTGGATGGTTCCCTGGCTAATAAAACGGCTCAGAGTGGAGAGGCTGCAAATAGATCCACTATATTATTTTTCTATCCCAAAATTCCCTTCATATATCTCTCCGTAAAAGTCCCCGCGGGCGCCTTATCATCACAGCCTCCCGCAGCACACAATTAAAACGCTAAAAGGTCGTGATAATTGCTAGGAATTATGGGAAATAGCCGAGCAGCGATTCATCACCATCAGAGTGTGAACCAAATTAATGTTAATGAACTCGCACGTGGAAGGTACGTGAAATCTATGCAAGGGAGGACACGTGATGATGTAGTCCACGCACACAAATTTACTTTTTACTCCTTTTCTTTAAATTTTCTTTTTACACCTTTTTTTTCTCCCAATTTAGTCATTATGCTAATTAAACCCATTAAGACCTGGAACGCATCTGTGTCATCTTAGCCTTTAGACACAGTAACCAAGCCACAGCAATAAGAAAAAAACTAATTGCAATACGCACAATTAGTGGGACCAGCTGCAACACCGCTGGGTGACTTAAAGGGGCATTGACACTGAGCAATATAACTATAACTGCAGCCAGCCAGCGGTGTTGTTGAGCAGCCTGCACCGCTCAGTTCACACAGGTGTGATTTTTCTTATTGCTTGGCCCCGTCTTATCACTGCTTGCAGCTATATTTTTGTGCTGCAGTAATCTTATCCTAAGGCAGCCTAAAACATCACAAAAGTTAAACAGTAGTTCATTGCGTTTCTCTTTCACCACCAGTGCGTGGGGAGGGGACTCCCTGTTGAAGAGCACTCTAAAGTTTAGAGTGGTCCTTCATATTGGGACGGCAATATGATTGGTTTTCAAAGCAGTGGGAGTGGGTTTGTTCTAGCACCATAGCGTTGAATTTTAGATTTCCCCAGAGATCTCTGATGGAGCTGG
>NC_136804.1:15095642-15108142 GCF_951216825.1 Electrona antarctica | reverse complement strand
GTTAGTCTTGCCGCCATGACTGTCTCTGTATCCAAAAGAGTCACATATTATGACGGGGACTGCCCATAATGTTGACATCCCATTCCATTACACAGAGCACGTGGCTTCACGTGCGGTTAGGGTTAGCTGTTATAACAATGACACGGCATCATGACATATTTTATACTTTGGCTATTCAAAAATAGAAAATATACTGTTTAACCCATTCTGGGCGGGAACCCCTTTTGGTGTTAGCATTATCTTATGCTTTAGCTATTGAAAAATAGCAGATCTACAAGCTTGTAGGTCTGCTATTTTTGAAAAATCGAAGAACGACTGACATAGAAACATAGCTTTTTCAGAAAACTGTCGGGATGTAGAAGACATTTTTAGAATCTGATCTCAGGTAAAAATGGGTTAAGCACATAGTGCGTCACTTTGTAACGCGTTGTGGGCTTGTAGAACTGGTATTTTTAGTATAAAATGACACAGATGCTTCCCGGTTTAATGTGTTAACACACGTCTCTTTTCTAGGCATGTGAAAATTTGTGCAAATATTTGACTATATGTATTTTTATAGCAACTCAAATCTTTGTCTCTTGGGGTCCCTGGAGCAAAATATTTTGAGATGGAGTCGGTGGCCAAATAGATAATTATTTCAGGGATCCTTGACATGAAAAAGTTTTGGAACAACCTCGGAAACCAATGTCAAACTGACAACCAATGTCAAACTGACAACCAACCAGACAAAGGCATGGCTATTGGAAAAGGTTCCCCTCATTTGAATAGTATAGATATGGGATAACTTGTTTAATGGCGTTTAATGTTTGTGTTGGCACCGTTTGTTTTACATAACCATTACATCACCTAATCAACATGAGTTAGACTTTAATATATTTGCGCCACTCACTTCACACGCGTGTGATTTTTTACTTCCCGATACTCTTTCCCATAACTTGCGCATCGTTCAATACTAAGTACCGATCCAATAACGTAAAATGTAAAAAATCACACCCTGTGTGAAGTGAGGGGCGATCTTATCATCATATATCATCATACATCATCTCATTCTGGCCAATCAGAATTTGTGTCCTCACCTTCGTCTTCAATGTTTTGTGTTATGCAATGTTTGTGTTTACACGAACACTCAAAATTGTCCATTCATATCTCAATGGGATTTAATGTTTGTGTAAATGGTAAATGGTGCATTTATATTGCTGCTTTATCCAAGGCGCTTTACATAGATTAGGGGTTCAGTGTCTTGCTCAAGGACACTTCGACACTAACTCTGGGGGAGCCCGGAGTTAGTGTCGTCTACAAACTTCGACTGTAGGACGAAGTTTGTGCAAATATACCAAAAGCTGGATATAGGAGGGGCTACCGCCCCTCAAAAATGTTCTAAGATCCCTTACAGGTCTGTGACTCTTGAGAGTGTATGGAACATTCTCATAGTAATGGGGGTCGTAAATACAAAAGTTTGAGAACCACTGATCTGGGAATACATAACAAATACATTAATGAATGTTAAAGTGTATACTGTAGCTACAAGTTAGAATAAAATAATAATGTACATAGTACAGTGAAAGTAAATAAAACAGTGGTGCAACACCAACTGAAGCGTTCCATAATACAAAATATTTGATTTACCGTCCACTGCGTCCAGCATTTTAGATGCTGGACGGTATTGGTATCGGAACAACTCTATACTTCTACGCTCACTGCTTCGCAGGCAGGGAAAAGAGCATGTGCACGCGCACCGTCTGTGCACACACTCAGACACACAGAGACAGAAAGACATGTGTGCGCACAAGCGAGAGCCACCTGTGGCCTCTCCTCTCCTATCCTCTCCTCTCCTCCTCTCCTCTCCCCTCAACGATTTCCCATTCAGTCATTCTGCAGGGACTATAGTTGTTTGTATTGTCCTATACACATGCGTGCACACTTTTCTGTGCGTGTTAGTTATATGACCCATCAACAGCAAGCAGTGACGTAACAACAGGTGTAGACTGTAGAGAGAGAAAGAGAGAGACAGCGATATAACGGAGATAAATGACAGAGAAAGAGAGGGAGCACACCGTTGGAAAGCTGAACTCAACCAGGGAGATGAATTGTGCGTGCGTGCGTGCGTGCGTGCGTGCGTGCGTGCGTGCGTGCGTGCGTGCGTGCGTGCGTGCGTGCGTGCGTGCGTGCGTGCGTGCGTGCGTGCGTGCGTGCGTGCGTGCGTGCGTGCGCTATGTTAGCCTGTAGCCAACAGTCATTCATCATCACTATGTGGACAACACAACACAGATGAAGAATGAGGCATCATTTCCTGTACAGTACATTATGCAAATTGACTGTGTATGTTTGCTCGCTCATTCGCTCCTGCACGCAGGCGTGTGTGCGTGTGTGCGTGTGCGTGCACGCGTGTGCGTGCACGCGTGTGTAATGAAAGCATTCTATCATCCCTCCTCCAATCACTATGACCTGCATCTGTTCCTTTGGTTTCCCTAGCAACTGTAGGCAGGCAAATATCTCTTTATAATATATTATAATTATAATATCTCTCTGTGTAAATATAAATATTAGGTTTAAATAATATAATACCAGTCCAGCCGGGGATGTGCGCACTTAAAATATTTGCAGACTTTTAGTTATATGTTAGCAAGGCGTGTGTTCTTTTTGAGTCGATGTTTGCCTGGTGACCGTTACAACACACACACACAGTCACACACACACACACACACACACACACACACACACACACACACACACACACACACACACACACACACACACACACACACACACACGTGTGATTGTGTACCGTACAATATGTCGATTGTTTATGAACCTGGTTCCCTCTCTCTCTCTCTCTCTCTCTCTCTCTCTCTCTCTCTCTCTCTCTCTCTCTCTCTCTCTCTCTCTCTCTCTCTCGTTAAGTGCACTTGTGTGTGCATTGATGACACTAATAGTTTAATAGGTTCTGGAGTGTGCTAGAACCAGTCACTGTTGAACCACTGTCCTCTGTTCCATCTCATTTACCTCTTCATGGAATGTGTTTCACTTCAGCCATTTTCCTGTCCGCCCACCGCATGCGTGTTACATTTTTACATAATGAGCTGGCTGTTCACCACTGTTCTAGTCTGGACACAAACAAACATTCAGCTGGCTCTTATTCACCACTTGAACATCATGCGTTGTTGTTGAGCGAGGGCCCTCAGGGCTCCATACTAGTGACTCTTCCATTTTCGCTCTGGAAATAGCAGATCTAGCTCTGGTTATGGATTAGGCATAGTTTTACTCAGGTTAGGTTTAGTAGTATAGAGGGTATGCGTGTGACATCATCATCATACCCGGACGCTATGCGGGGACGCCTACTGAGTGGCAAAAAACTACTTTCTGGCCTTGACAGCCCATACAGCCACACAGAAAAGTCCTACCTGATTGTATTAACCCATTTAGGCCTGACGTCGGGAAAATAAATAAATATATATATTCAAAGATTTGTGCCGCATTTTTTACGATTTTTCAAAAATAGCAGACCTACTGTACAAGTTCATAGCGCGCCACTCGGTGGCACGCTATGAGCTTGTAGATCTGCTATTTTTTTTAAATATACGTCAGGCCTAAACAACGTTAAACTCACTATGCCTAACTAACCTCAGTGAAACCATGCCTAATCCTAACCCATAACCTCAGTAAAACTATGATATAAACAGGCAGCGAACGGTAGTGGAAATAGCTGATCTACAAGCTCACGACAGGTCGCAATAGGACACGTTGTGAGCTTGTATAGTCAGGTGGAGAGTGCTTACAGTTGACCAATGAAAATGGTAAATAAATGGGATCCGTTGGATCATGATTATTTAATTTTTCCATTTCCTGAAGTGAAAAGTAACAGTGTTGACGTCAGAGGTTTCCAGTTTCACCCGACAGCGACCATATATTCAACCAGTGGTCCTTTTACAGGGTTCCAGCTAAATGATGGAGAGTTGGTAACCAATTGGACCCTTATAGATCTTTAACTCTAGAGTGTAAAATGAAAGCAAATGGACCCGTATGGGTCCATTTGGTTTCATTTTACGCTCTCAAGAGTTACATTATTTTTTGTTAAACATCGATATTATTTAGTTTCGAAGAAGTCTACAACTCTACACAATTTGAGAATGTAAAATAATTGTTATTTTGATGGTTTGCCTGTTACTGTATCTCTCCTTATGGTACCAACATCAATTCAGCATGGATTTGTGGACAAAATCTTATCCAAAGATGACACAATATTCTTTAGTTTTGGGTCTTGAGAAGCTAAATGTCATCAAATGGTGGTCCGTGGCTCAAACGCTGAATAAATAATGGGATTTGATATGAAAAGGGTTGAAAACCACTGATATAGCAGACCCACTTTGTTCAATCCGTGGATATTACACTAGTTGGCTTCCAGAATGTTCTTCTCTGATCTCCAGTATCAAGATAGATCCAGACTGTGGGTTGTTGGCACTTGGCAGTGCATCAGGAACTGGGCACTACACCCGGTCGTCCTTATCATTCCGCACGCACGCACGCACGCACGCACGCACGCTCGCACGCACGCACGCACGCACGCTCGCTCACACACACTGGTACTTATGCAGGAGACCGGGGTTCAGATCTGGGGTAGAACAGGACAGTTAATTGTTTCCCTGCTAAGGACGACATTGGGCGAGTTATAAATAGGGTCCATTTGGTTCCATTTGTACACTCTCAGAGTTAAATTAACTGAGTTAAATTAATTGATTTTACACTATAAATTGGGGTCCCAGAGATAGAAATCCCATTCAATGGTGGTCTGTAGACTAATGCATGTCAAACTGGGTGTCCTTGAAATGAAACGGGTTGAGAACCACTGCTAGAGCCATAAAATTGTTCTCTAATTAGTGTCAATTTGGGGGTCCTTGACATGAAAAAGTTTGGGAACCACTACACTCTCAAATCATATGCCTATGTGCCAATTTCTTCTTTGCATTTCCAACATGTATTATTATCCGCTATATCGTCTACGCCACATTGACACAAACCGTATCACTGTAGCGGCAGCAGGAGCACATCAAGCCCTTCTAATAAGTCACCACCATGTCAGGTTAATGGAAAGCCAAATTAATGTGACCTCAAACCTGATGATCTATCATGTCTATGATGACAGTTTAGAGGCTCCAGGCGAGTGTGTGTGTGTGTGTGTGTGTGTGTGTGTGTGTGTGTGTGTGTGTGTGTGTGTGTGTGTGTGTGTGTGTGTGTGTGTGTGTGTGTGTGTGTGTGTGTGTGTGTGTGTGTGTGTGTGTGTGTGTGTGTGTGTGTGTGTGTGTGTGTGTGTGTGTGTGTGTGTGTGGGCAATGAGTTAATAAGTTAAGCTTGTGAGGACCTTGAAATGGTCGCAATGTCATATTTCTCAAATTCTACTATACTTGTGGGGACAGTTGGAGCTCACAAGTACAGTAATCCAAGTACACGCACATACGCTTCTCATTCTGATCTACCTTGATGATCACGTTACGATCTCTTGACTGACAGTGCCGGTCATTTGGAGTAGGCGTGGCCTGTCACCAGCCAGAGGACAGGAGACGCTTTATTGACGGTCAGGGAGACGCACTGCATTAATGTGTGACGCTCGATCGGTTATTACGAAGGACATGAGATGACAAAGATGACATTCCATCGTGAGAGAAAGAGAGATGGAGAGAGGGAAATGGAGAGAGGGAGAGCTGGGATGTACAGTATGTTAGACTAGAATTAACAGTAGTAAAGGTACATTTCGTCTATGTCGGTAGACACCTCAATACCTCATAATTATGTCCAAAACAGTAACTTTTCGGGATTCAAATTGAAAATGTCAAGAGTAGCAGATCTGCAAGCTCACAAGCTCACAACGCCTCGAGTTGCGAGGCATTGTGGCCTTGTAAAATCGGCTAATTTCACAACTTTTGACTGATTATTTGACAATTTGGCAAATGTTTTACCAGTTTTTATGCTATGGTTTGTTGATTACGTTTGATTCACTAATAGTCTTTTTTATTTTCTTTCCTTTTCTTATTGAATTGTCACTTCACTGTCATCTCGTAGGGACTTACCTCAATCCCTGTGATATACTAGCATCATGTCCTTGATTGTACATCAAGCTGCCTCACGCTATAGAGCGTCGCAGTCCCGCCCCCTACCATGGACCAGGAAATTAATCCCAATGCATTTTTCCCATAGACATTTCAAAAAGTATTTATTTAAAGACGGTTACGCCGCGGACAAAGCCAACTCGAGTCGTGACAACTCATGACAACACAAACAATATTTTGGACCAAACAAATAATTACAAAGAAGAAAAACGACAAAAAAAGTGTAACCTGCCGTTTTTTTCTTCTTTCTAATTATTTGTTCGGCCCAAAAAATTGTGTTTGTTGTCATGATTTGTCACGACTCGAGTTGGCTTTGTCCGCGGCGTAAACGTCTTTAAATAAATACTTTCTGAAATGTCTATGAGGAAAATGAACGGAGAATCATTTCCTGGTCCATGGTAGGGGCGGGACTGCTCTATACAGAAATAGAAGATAGGCTCCTGCCCTGTGGGTCTCATGGCTCAACAAGGCTTACTTCACTCACTGTCACCTGGGGACCCCACCCCCCCCAAAAATGATGTGGGGGTCCCGATCCCCAGTTTGGGAACCATTGACTGAGAGGACGTAAGCACCTGCAGCCACTTCTGGCTGGTCCGCATGCAGCCTCTTTATGGGAGCTCATTCACCTTGCTAAGTCCTCTAATAACGACGTCCCGTTGCCCCCTCTTTAGCGCCAGGTCATTACCCTCAATCTAAATCTTCCGAAACACTCCCCCGCCATAAAGGTTGCTGCGCATTAAACTCCACACTTAGGAGGAGTGTGAGCGGAATTGTCGAAGGAGTTGGAGACGGGAGCGGAGAGATGAAGATTGATTTGAGCAAGCGGCAAATAGAAGAAGGGATTATACCGCTGGAATGTGAAAAAGCTGCAGTAGTTTGTGACTCCATTTGTGATTCAGCGAGTGTACTTGTTGACAAATGGTTTGAGAGAGACAGACAGCAGACAGGGGAGAGAGAGAGATAGAGGGAGGGAGGGAGGGAGGGAGGGAGAGAGAGAGAGAGGGCAAGGGGGGTTGTAGAATGCATTAGACCCTATACTATACTCCGGTGAGGTGAAGGCAAACAATAATAATAGAAAGGAGTGCTGTCGATATCCACATTTCCAGGTGCACTGCAGGGGGGTTAATTTAAAAATGGACCTCTAATCCCGCGTTTGCAGCGCCTCCAAATCCTCCCGTAAATTGCTCGTCTCAAAACAAGAAATCTCATGCATGCCAAATGGAGACGGGTGAAGTCAGGTTCTGACACGCACGCGTCGAGAGGTTCTCCACTGCCTTCCGTCCCTGCTCTCTCGCCCGCCGAACAGGGAGTGTAGTAGGACTGAAAAACAACATGTTTGTCGGAGAAAAGCCATTTAAAAAGTTCCGACGGCAGGGCTGAGAGGAAGCGGAGGGCAGGGCCGAACACAGACGGCTTATCAATGAAGCGAGAGACAAACCACGAGATGCTGAGAACAGAGTACGGCTGCCACTATCGATTATTTTCTTAGCATTATTTCATTTGATCGATTACTTAAGTTTTCCAATTAATCAAATCATTGAGATGAGATTTTTTTTAGATGTACCTGTATGTCCATGAATCGACACAAAGAAGTAATTTTGTATAGTTGAATAATTAAATTAGTCTAATCACTTAAGCACTATTATATTCTACAGTACTACTGTACCTACAGTACAAGTATAAATGTAGAACACTGGAGAAATGGCTTGTATTATACCTAATTATGCAGAACACAGACAATAGCTATTTTTGAAAATGTATTACTTTATTAAAAGCTTTTAAAAGCACCTGAAGGACCCCTGAGGTTCCCCCGGGGCCCACTTTGAGGATCCCATGGGGACTCCAGGTCAACTCAGTATATATAGGGTTCAAGTAGCCTGATTATCAGACTGTAGCTTTCTTGAAGCTTCAGTCTGACATTGTCTCCTGTCTGAGCGATTTCAAGGGGGAGGGGATTAGAATTTCCCTCAACCCTCTGTGTGTTGCGCTGCGTGATGACGCTGAAAACGGGACTCGGCGCTGATTGGTTGTTCGTTAGACCCACCCCCCCACCACCGATTCTCATTGGATAATACATTTTTGTACAGAAGAAATTATAGGTTCACAGCGCAACACCAGACCAAGAGATGCAGTCCACTCAGAGAGTGGGCGGGGTCTTTGGGCTGGATCCAGGCTAGGGTTCAAGTGCTTCATGACTGGGGCGCTGTTGTGTTGTTATGAACAGTGAATTTGTATTACGCCGACAGCAGCAGCAATTCTGTTGACATGACTCTATATGCGCTCAAACACTTGCCCCTTTCCAGTGCTATGGGTTGTCAGTGTGTATGCCGTCGCTGCATTGCTTTCTGATTGCTAGGTATTTAATAATGTACGCTGAGGGTAAGCAAACACACACCCCCGTATAACAGGCAGCATCACCATCACGGCCTTGCTTTTTGCTTGGGTACCACAAATAGACAATGTAGGCTTTTCAGCTCATTGGTAAACAAAGCAAGGAAGTAGCTAATTTACATCAAATAAATAAATCAGGCAGTCATGAAGAATCCAGCTTTTGTTTTCGGTCCCTGCTGTTCTACCTCGTCAGCAAACTCAAGACTTCGTCTCCGTCGGGGGGGGGGGGGGGGGGGGGGGGGGGGGACCTCATATTATGTCCAAAAGTAGCAGATACAAGCACAAGTTTTTGAGCTTGTCGATCTGCCACTTCTGATGCTTCCGTGTGATGCTGTAGTATGATCAAATAGGGCGTTGATTTACAAAGAAAAACACAAAGTTAAACCATGGAGCTAACGGCAACGATATAAGAAGAGTAATGTATTCCTTTATTCCTGCTCATCTTCCTCTTGATCTAGAGCAGATAATGAAGAAACCTATTGAAATAAGTATAGACAAAAGGTATCCTTCCTCCAAGTTGTACTGCAATTGTCAAGGTGTAAGTTGCAGACTTGAAAAGAAAAGAAGGGAATCCAAGGCACTCCGTCTTTGGTGAAAAAGTAAATAGTTTATTTGATGATGAGCAAGGCAAATAAATAACAGGACCTACGCGTAGGGTCTATCTGCCAGCTTGGCTGATTAGTCACCCTTAAATACGACCAGGTGGTGGGTGTGATCCAATCATGTCATTACGTCATTATTATTTCATTGGCATATACATTTTTTCATTTTAGTTACATTATTTTGTTGATTACACATCATAGGATGTTCAATAAATCAAAAAACTATTGAAATAAGTGACATAATGGTGAGAGATAGAGAGAGGGGGTGGGGGGGTGGCAATCAAACATTAGCAAGCTGTTTATGTTTCTCTAATAGGGGCCTGCATGGAATGATTGTGGTAACCAGAAAATGTCTAATTTCCAGTGGTGTTACTCACATTTTTAACTTGAGTAAAAGTACGTCTGGCAATTAGTTTAGTACATTTTAGTAAATTAGTAACTTTTGTAAAACAATATTGCCATCAAAATATGTTTTTGCCACACAAAATTGTACTTTAAGGGGATATTTCACTTTCAAAAAAACTTTTGGTAATTTTACCGTCTACTCAGGCTTTTGTGAACAACCCAGACCCCCAGACTACAGGACAAAATCCATCACTTTTTGAGTGGTATACCAAAGACCACTTTTGGAGCTCACCCCTTATGGAGGATTAGGATGTTTTCGCCGAATCTATCATGCTTAAAATGGAGTTTGAAGTTACAAATGGGTTTGTATAGGAACTGCGGGGGTGAAAGTGAAATATCCCTTTAATATCCCTTAATTAGCCTACTTAGGTAAATGTACTTACCGGTAGTTACTTTTCACTACTGCTGCTGTGCAGTGGTAGAGCAGCTAAAACAGTAGAAACACGTGGAATTACGACCCAATAACAAGACACCACACTATTGTACTATATTTTATTATATCATTTTTGTTTGTATAGTATTTCTCACAACATGAGAAATACTATGTACTATGTACCAACCTTGGTCTCTTCAATTGCCATAATATACAATGGTTTGACTCACAATGCGGCCCACAGTAATTTTTTCCGCTTTTTACATATTATGCCAGTACAGAATGTAATGTGAGCTTTCATATAATGTGTCATTCATTGAAAAATAAATGAAAATATTTGAAGAAGTGAATGACCATTTGAAACCGCAATTGTTGAACCAGACAACCCTATATGCAGAGAAAATGCCCTGCAATGGTTTCTTCTGTACGTTATATAGGAAGCCATGTTGGAAGACAGACTACACAAACATTCCATTCAAGGGCTCTATTACTTAATTGTTTCTCAAACGTTTTGATGTGAAGGACATCTGAAAATATATTGTGTCGGAGACACCCAAAACTTACTTTGATGTAACTTGAAAACGTACTTTTACTCCATGAACACATTTAGCTTCAGGGGACTGGCACCGGGACGCCACCTTGAGAACCACTGTAGTCCGACCTTGGAATCCCTCTCCTGCACTGCCTCTGTGAGCCATTGATCTGGCCTGATGCTGTGGTAGTGCATGGCTCGGCCAATCTGTTGATTTGCCTGCGGGGCAGTGATCCCTGACCTCCATTGTTTACTAAGGCCCAGACATAGCTGTTAATATGTGGAATGTGTAAAGAAGGGACTCGTGGGAGTCTCCATCCAGCCTTTACAAACATTATGGGAGCCAAGGTTATTGTAACAGTTACCCTACAGCATGGACGGCTCTGGGCAAAGGCAACGTCCTCTGTGGTGATTCAACGCTTGAGAGTAAAACCAAATGAATAGTAAGCCCTTTAGGGGTCCATTATAAACCAAATGAATAGTAAGCCCTTTAGGGGTCCATTATAAAGCATGTTCCGAGTTGAATGAACACATAGCATTTTCACCGGGTGGTGTTTTACTTTAGAGATTAGCTGTGTTGATTTGGTTTGTTTGACCGGCAGTTGTATTAAAATGTTATACACAAGGTTACTCACGAAGAACATTTCTTTCCACGGCTCTTAATGGAATGAAATTGTTTACTGCCAACCAGCCTCTGGCAAGGACCAGTCCAGACTGCTGTCTGACAGGTATACAGTGGGCAGAATGTGGAATGCTATGGTTCATGCTCCATGGAGACAGCTGCACTGCAGGGACGTTTTGGGCAAATAGACACTCCAGGGCACTGGGGGGAAAAAATCCACAATCCCAATCCCAGCTGAGCTCTGGTGTGGAGATGGACAGTACAAGGTTCTGGTGTGGAGGTGTACAGTACAAGGTTCTGGTGTGGAGATGTACAGTACAAGGTTCTGGTGTGGAGATGTACAGTACAAGGTTCTGGTGTGGAGATGTACAGTACAGGGTTCTGGTGTGGAGATGTACAGTACAGGGTTCTGGTGTGGAGATGTACAGTACAGGGTTCTGGTGTGGAGATGTACAGTACAAGGTTCTGGTGTGGAGATGTACAGTACAGGGTTCTGGTGTGGGGATGTACAGTACAAGGTTCTGGTGAGGAGATGTACAGTACAAGGTTCTGGTGTGGAGATGGACAGTACAAGGTTCTGGTGTGGAGATGTACACTGTACAGTACAAGGTTCTGGTGTGGAGATGTACACTGTACAGTACAAGGTTCTGGTGTGGAGATGGACAGTACAAGGTTCTGGTGTGGAGATGTACAGTACAAGGTTCTGGTGTGGAGATGGACAGTACAAGGTTCTGGTGTGGAGATGTACAGTACAAGGTTCTGGTGTGGAGATGGACAGTACAAGGTTCTGGTGTGGAGATGTACACTGTACAGTACAAGGTTCTGGTGTGGAGATGTACAGTGTACAGTACAAGGTTCTGGTGTGGAGATGTACAGTACAGGGTTCTGGTGTGGAGATGTACAGTACAAGGTTCTGGTGTGGAGATGTACAGTACAAGGTTCTGGTGTGGAGATGTACACTGTACAGTACAAAGTTCTGGTGTGGAGATGTACAGTGTACAGTACAAGGTTCTGGTGTGGAGATGTACAGTACAGGGTTCTGGTGTGGAGATGTACAGTACAAGGTTCTGGTGTGGAGATGTACAGTACAAGGTTCTGGTGTGGAGATGTACAGTACAAGGTTCTGGTGTGGGGATGTACAGTACAAGGTTCTGGTGTGGAGATGTACAGTACAAGGTTCTGGTGTGGAGATGTACAGTACAGGGTTCTGGTGTGGGGATGTACAGTACAAGGTTCTGGTGAGGAGATGTACAGTACAAGGTTCTGGTGTGGAGATGTACACTGTACAGTACAAGGTTCTGGTGTGGAGATGTACACTGTACAGTACAAGGTTCTGGTGTGGAGATGGACAGTACAAGGTTCTGGTGTGGAGATGTACAGTACAAGGTTCTGGTGTGGAGATGGACAGTACAAGGTTCTGGTGTGGAGATGTACAGTACAAGGTTCTGGTGTGGAGATGGACAGTACAAGGTTC
>NC_136804.1:15078142-15090642 GCF_951216825.1 Electrona antarctica | reverse complement strand
CCTCTCTGGCAGAGACGATGTATCTGATCGGAGCGATATGCGGCCATATGCGGCCGCTAGAGGCGGGATCAACGCAAGACTGATGACGTATTGAGGCTGTGCCACAGCGCACATGTAAACACAACCTAACAAGACTACAACTCAAAATTATTATGGAGATATCAATTTTTTGTCCCGCGGCTTCCGGTTCATCGTTTCTGCTTGAGAGAGACCAGAAGCAGGCAGGAGGAGGGAACTTGTGAACTCAATACTACCGCAATTGTATCAGGTTATCAGGTTGTGAGAGCTTCATGGACAAAGATAATCAACTTCAAAATCTGACCGGGCTCCCAGGGCTTTGTTTTTATTACTTCCTCCACACCAAATGTCTTTGGTGAAAATACCGTAATTTCCGGACTATAAGCCGCAACTTTTTTCCCATGCTTTGAACCCTGCGGCCTATACAACGGTGCGGCTAATCTATGGATTTTTACAGCCACTAGGGGACCTTCTAAATCTATCTCTATGGCCGGCTATGGCTTCTATGCGGCTTATAGTCCAGTGCGGCTTGTATATGTACACATTAGTTTTTCCCTAAATGTAGCTGGTGCGGCTTATATTCAGGTGCGCTTTATAGTCCGGAAATTACGGTAGCTGTAAATAATTACTGTAAGCCTCTCTGAATGGAAGAGACGATGTCTCCTATAGTATCCATACTGTATGTATAAGACCTGCATGTGATGGATGGCCCCGTATTGTCCCATGAACTATTGATCTGTTATAATGGTAAATCGATAAGTCTTTACTGCTGCAGAAGGTCAAGGGACCACATTGTGTTTCGAACCTTGGGTGTGTGTGTGTGTGTGTCTGTGTCTGTGTCTGTGTCTGTGTGTGTGTGTGTGTGTGTGTGTGTGTGTGTGTGTGTGTGTGTGTGTGTGTGTGTGTGTGTGTGTGTGTGTGTGTGTGTGTGTGTGTGTGTGTGTGTGTGTCTTCCTGCATGCCTTGTTGCTCCTTTGCCCCTCGCTTCCTCACTGTCACTCCTCTCATTATCACTCTGTCTGCAGTGTATCTCTCTCCCTCTCTCTCTCACTTGCTCTCTCTCTCTTTCGCTCTCCCTCCCTCCCTCTCTCTCTCTCACTGGCTCTCTTTCTCTCTCCCTCCCTCCCTCCCTCTCTCTCTCTCTCACTGGCTCTCTCTCTTTCTCTGCACCATTAATGTATCTCTCTCTCTCTTTCTCTCTCTAAAGGTCTCTAAAGGTCTCCCATCAGACTAATTAAAGGTGATACTGTACGACATCGCCAGATGAGGCTTCTGTTTGTGTGTGTGTGTGTGTGTGTGTGACCACTGTGACGTGTGTGTGTTTGCGTGCGTGTGTGTGCTCGTGAATCAAACTATAGCAACAACGTGTGTGTGCGTGTGCTCGTGAATCAAACTAGCAAGGACGCGTGCGTGCGTGCGTGCGTGCGTGCGTGCGTGTGCATGCACGCAAATCAAACTAGAAAACATTATGTAAGTGTACTGTGTTTTTGTTGGTCTCTTCTCCAGCGTTGCATTGCTGTGGTGTGCCGCAGAGTGAGACAATGTGGAGATGCTACAGTGTGCAGCAATGTTCCCATGTCTGCTTATTCTAAGCAACATGGGCTTGTTTTAAAAAAATATATATACTAGACCTGTGCTCGTCGGGCACCGGCCTACTTGGGAACGATGCAAGTTTGGAACAATGAAAATCGGGAACGCATACCTCACCCTAGTATGCAATACCTGTTAATTATATCTGTTGCCATAGCACCCATTTTAACCATCTGTCTGTGTGTCTGTGTCCCTCTTGTGCCTATAGAGGGTATGCGCATGCATAAAGTGAGTGGCAAATCGAGTGGCAAAGTGAGTTTAACGTGGTTTAACGTTGCCTAATGCAATCAGATAGGATTTTTCTGTATGGGCTGCCAAGTCCAGATAGTCATTTTTTGCCACTCAGTAGGTGTTCCCGCATAACTTCTGGGTTTGATGATGATGATGTCACGCGCATACCCTTTATACATGCAGGTCTCTGTATCTGTCTGTCTACCTGTATCCCTTTTATTCCCATATGGAGCTATCTGCACCAGGGCCTGGAAATTGGACAGGTATGGGGCCTTAGGCCTCACTCACACCTTTCGATCTAGCATACAACATTGATGCATGCTAGATGTAAGCAAGATGTAAGTGTCATGGCCACCCCAATGCATTTCCAATGGAAGTCACATGGTTTGATACAACATTTTGGACTACAAGCTGTTGTATGGCTTTCGGCTGTGTTTCGACTGCCCCCCTCCCCCTCATACAACACAAATGTTGTGTCAAACCATGTGACTCCCATTGGAAATGCATTGGGGCAAGATGTATCACACCCTTTGTATACAACAAGCATACATCAATCTGTTGCGACCGTGTGAGTCGCTCCTTAGGCTCATCAGGTTCATTACCAGAGCCTTTTCTGGCAGTTCTGGACAATGTCCAACCATATGGACCCTTAGAGGTCAACCATATGGAACCATATGGACCCTTACGGGTCAACCATATGGACCATATGGTTGCATTTGTACACTTTCAGACTCAGAGTTTTGGTGGTCCTTGAAATGAGCTTTGAGAACCATGGTATTGTGATCGTATATAGCAGGCGTGAAGTCCACATACCAGCTCTGTGACAGTGTGATAAGACCGGTCCCTGAAACGGTTTCGAATGTGATGGAACTGATTCCGGTTCCTCGATGTTGGATCCGATAGCAAATCCCAACCCTAGACGCCCCTCCTTTTATTGTGCACCTATAGGACTCACCTAACACCCCCTGCTCATGATGCTATAGGGTGGGATGGCTCAGGGTAGAGGACCGAGTACAGCAACTAGCGGTGGGCCTGGTCTGGCCCAAGTGGGCATGGGCATGAGGATCTCAGCATGACCTCTTATAGCATTGTATGTCTTTATATGTCTTGATGAATTGAATACACAGGACCACAATGGGAACAAACCCTCAGGGCCTTTTGTGTATTATCCTTTTAGCGTTATTGTTGGTAACTGCTGTACCTTTTGCAAAACAGTGCAAGAGTATTCAGTCCAATTTGAGTGTGTTATGACAACGCAGCAGATGGTCAGAGTGCCGTGGTGGGGACACACAAACACAATGTTTAACCCATTCAGGCCTGACGTCGAAATAAAAAAAAAAGTTTTCTAAATCATGACAATTTTCTGAAAGATTTGAGGCACATTTTAACGATTTTTCAAAAATAGC
This sequence comes from Electrona antarctica, assembly GCF_951216825.1. Taxonomy (NCBI): domain Eukaryota; kingdom Metazoa; phylum Chordata; class Actinopteri; order Myctophiformes; family Myctophidae; genus Electrona; species Electrona antarctica. The sequence continues at coordinate 15,087,397 of NC_136804.1, read as the reverse complement.
AGACCTACAAGCTTGTAGATCTGCTATTTTTCAATAGCTAAATTATAACATAATGTATGTAACCACCAAAAGGGGTTCCCGCTCAAAATGGGTTAACTCCTACTGACGGGTAGGAGGAGTACGCTAACACAGTCATCCAGAACTATGGAACGAACATCCCATTGCAAACAGAACTGCAGACTCACTCCCAACTTTCCACCGTAGTCTGAAAACCCACGTCTTCAGACTCCATCTCAGCCCATAGCACCTGCCGTAGCACTTGCACTACTAGTACAGCGGCTTATACCCCAATACAAGAGGTATTGTGCACTTTTTCAAAAAAGCATGAAACTTCTACCATAGTTAGATGATATCATGAGGTGTATTTTCAGATGTGGAGTCAAGTCAGATTTGACCCCTGAGGCCCGGTAGAGCATAATATGTGACCAATACCCATAACATCCTATATAAGGCAAAAAAGTCCAAATTTCATCATTCTTTAAGTAGCATGTGACATATGAAACTAGGGTGTTTGCATGATTCTGAATCCATTCCAAGCATTAGTTTTGCAAAAAAACACTCATTGGGCTTAAAACGGCCATGCCCACTTGCCCAAATGTGCTGGCATCATCAATTTGTGATGACGGCATTGGCCGTTTTTAGCCCAATGAGTGTTTTTTTGCAAAACTAATGCTTGGAATGGATTCAGCATCATGAAATCACCCTAGTTTCATATGTCACATGCTACTTAAAGAATGATGAAATTTGGACTTTTTTGCCTTATATAGGATGTTATGGGTATTGGTCACATATTATGCTCTACCGGGCCTCAGGGGTCAAATCTGACTTGACTCCACATCTGAAAATACACCTCATGGTATCATCTAACTATGGTAAAAGTTTCATGCTTTTTTGAAAAAGTGCACAATTTTTTGGTAATCCGCTGTACTATACTAGCCTTGACGACCTCACAGGCGTATGCAAAGGCTAAACCTACTGTATGTAATTTACATGTAAATTGCACTCTATAGTGTATACTCCTAGTTTCATTGTACAGCTCTCAGCTTGCTTATGATCAGAGTACCCGTTCCACCCATCTGTCCGTGTCCCTTTTATGCCCATATATGGAGATTTCTGTATCTGTCTGTCTGTGTCCCTTTATTCCTATATATGGAGTTCTGTGTTGGACATGCCCAAATATGGAGTGTTGTCAGAACAGGCCAGCTCCATATATGGAGCATGGGCAGGGGCCCTGTTCAGAGCCCGGTCAGAGGCCTTTTGTGGCGGTTCTGGACAACCGTGCATGGGACAGACCTTCACCGGCCCCTGTGCAGGGGTGTGGAACGTGTGTGTCGAATTTGAAGTCGGTGGGGCGAACGGTTCTCGAGTTACATGCATTACAGCCACTCACACATATGTACAGACGTACAGAGACACGGTGCATTTATAGATGTATATGTATTACCATGTGTTGTTCTTGCTTACTGTAAATCGCTCTGGATTAAGAGCGTCTGCTAAATTGTAAATGTGTGTGTGCTCACAGGGCAGCAATGTGGTGGAGGACCAGGACCTGTTGGAGATCGGCATTCTCAACTCAGCTCACAGACAGCGCCTCCTGCAGGCCATACGCTTGCTGCCCAGGGTCAGTATGGCACGCACGCACGCATGGACGCATGCACGCACGCACACACGCACGCACCGCATTTTAATGCACTGCTGTAGTTATTTTATATGCCTTTCTCTTCTGGACGATTTCCTCGTAATTTATACATAAATTACATAAACGGATTAAACGCTGCTGCCTTTTTAAACACATAGTGCTTTTAGATCGCATTTTAGCGCACTGCTGTTATTATATGACTTCCTCCTTTTGTCCGGCGAGTGTTTCATTCCAGAATATAGGGACGCTAGAGTTCATGGCTGCAGATTGATTTGAGAATCTAACCAAAACAATAGTGTGCCTGGTGAAAAGATCCATGAATTGGCAGTTCAATTTCCTTAATCTAACATTTACTAATTCATCCAAATAGGTTTGGTAGCATTTTAATAATGTCAAAAAATAACTTAAAGGGACACTTTAACCCCTCCCCTCCCCTCACCCTTTTTTTGCAAAAAGGGTGAGGGGAGGGGAGGGAAAGGGTTCAGTTCAGTACAGTTCAGTTCAGTTCAGTTCAGTTCAGTTCAGTTCAGTTCAGTTCAGTTCAGTTCAGTACAGTACAGTTCAGTTCAGTTCAGTTCAGTTAGGTTTTATTTCCTGAATTTGGACATACATAAATTCATAGTGAAATCATTGAAGCATCACTGTTCAACAGGTCCAAATATGGTGGAAAGGGGTAAGGGAGAAGCCTAGGCTTGCCTACCCCATGGGTCTCTCATGCACTACAATATAATATTCATTACTCACGGAAGGAAGATGCATTACAGTACATGAATGCTCTCGACACAGCTTGATCGAAAGTAGCACAGAAACTCTGCCATCAATAATACACACTGTCTGTATGCCTGTGTGTTCACAGACCGACAGACAGACCATGTCTTATTCGCACACATGCAGTAACAGTACCTTCCAAGGCGAGGCAAGGCGAGAAAGATTGATTGAAAAGTGGGAGAACGATCAATACCGCAAATATAGAGGGGTTTGAAATAACACCGACATGGATTACTGACAGAACGAAAGTGTGTGTGTGTGTGTGTGTGTGTGTGTGTGCGTGTGCGTGCACGCATGTGTGTGCGTGCTGGGTTCAGACAGAGTTAAGCGGCTCTCACAGAGAAACAGAGAACTTTCATCTCCTGTTAGCACTTCTCTTCTCATTTATACAATTTACAATTTAGGCATTTAGCAGACGCTCTTAATCCAGAGCGATTTACATTAAAGGACCACTTCACCACTTTTCAACCTATCTTCATATAATTTGTCCTCACTAATGTTCCTGATAAAATAGCATATTTCTTTCTACTTGGTCTGTGTCTCATAGAAGGGCTGTGGGCAGTTCAGAAATTCGTCCACCAGTGACATCATCGTTTGGCAATTTATTTTTAAACAATATTTTTAAATATTTAGATTTTTATTATCGTCAGAACGATGGCTTCCATTTTCGCATGGGAACTTTTTAGGTAGTGGACTTAGACTTAGACTCCTTTTACACGGCGACCATCTCCATCTCGCACACTTTATGAAAACGCTATAATATCGCTAGGTGGCGGTAACGGGCTGCCAAATAGACCAGTCACCCACGTTATGTACAAGAAGAAGAGCCAGCTCCCCCTTCACGCAACAGTTTCATTGTTCCCCGTGTCAATCACACTACAACACACACTACAAGTACACACTTCAACCCCCACTTTTCAATGACTTACATAGCTTGCTGTGTTAGAGCGGACAGTTTTTCGCGATTTTTGCGGTCACTTTATTTTCTCACATATTAAAAACACTACCAGATTAAAGTTAGGAATAAATAATACTGAGGTAAATGTTAATTAATAGGTTAATAGGGGAGGGTGATTCCTTTTTGTTTAATCACCTGGGGAGGGGACTGGATCTTTATTTTCATTCACAGGGAGGGTGATGGTGGTGACAGACAGCCCAGAGCATGCAGGCAGAGCGCGCCACGGGATGGTTATATATTTTATAATACATTAGGCTACATAAACGCTGCTGCCGCGGCTGCCACCTATCACAATTAAGGCATTTTATTTACATCATGGTTTTACATTCACCATCGCTGATGAGCAGCGCTTTGTAGGCGAGGAGGGAGGCTTGTTCAGGAACTCCATTATATCATAATTATATGGCTCTGCATCAATGTAATAATATATGCGCTGCGAGCCAACGTGAGCCATGATGTCATAAGTTTTGCGGATTCACCGTTTTGCCTGTTTACACGGAGAAGGGATAAAACGGCGTTCTCAAAGATTTCCACTCTGGGAGGTGGTTTCACTTTGTTGCGTTTTCACCTCCTGAAAACACCATTCTCGTCTAAACGGACCCCAGCAAACGATACTTTATTTTGCCGTTTCTTATGAACACCGTTCTCGTCTAAAAACCACCTTAGATGCTGTAACAGACAGTTTGAGGGTCCAATGGAGTTAAGAGGTTTTGTCCAAAGCTTTTTTTTACTACTTTCCATTGGTTCAATATCTTCAAACAACACACAGACGTAAAGGGTGTTCAATAGCACTGATTTATATATAAAATAATCAAAAACCTCAAAAATGGAGTTAGGTTTCCTCCCGACAGCAACAAATATAAAAAACGTAATCATTAACATCTTAAAATGTCCTCACAAGTCCAGTAATAGAAGTGTGTGTGTGTGTGTGTGTGTGTGTGTGTGTGTGTGTGTGTGTGTTAGGGCTGCAACGATTAATCGATTAATCGTAATCGAATCGATTATTCAATTAGTTGTCAACTAATTTAGTAATCGATCAAAACAAAGTTTTTTGCAATTTATCATAGGTTATTTCCCACTTAACCATAGGTTTTCCAGTGTTAAGTGTAACCAAACTAAAGAGGAGGGAGCCATCTCTCTTCTGATGATATCTGATGATAGTTGCAGAGTAGTGACTGCAAAGCAAAATAATGAACAAGAACAAAACATATGGCTTGAATATTTATTTTTAAATTAGTTCAGAAGAGTACTGTTCCTTTTAGACTGACACATGTGTAGCTATTCTTTAATCAAATGTATGCAGTCAGAATAAGCCTAAAGACACCATGAGTTGCTTTAATTCATTTTAATTTAGTTTGTCTTTTATTTGAATAGCAGCCTAATCAGCAGCTAATCAAATGATTTTTTGAATGAATTATATTTTTTGTTAGTTAGAACAATAACCTAAAATATATTTTTAAGGTGATAGCTAAATAAGTGTCATAATCCGATGAATCGATGAATCGTTTAAATAATCGGCCAAAGAATCGATTATGAAAATAATCGTTAGTTGCAGCCCTAGTGTGTGTACTGTGTGTGTGTGTGTGCGCGTGCGTGCGTAGTCAGAGATAAGCAACTCTCACAGACAGACTCAGTCAGCACTTTCTCCTCTCATCTTGTTCAACTTTCCAAACACTTAAAACTCCCATCAGCCCTCCTCCCTTCACATTCTCCCTCTGTAGTCTCATCTGCTGTCTCCATCGCTATCCCCAACTGTCTCTCTCACGCACGCATGCACGCACGCACGCACGCGCGCACACACACACACACACACACACACACGCACACACCCACACACCCACAAACCCACACACCACTTTAATGAGAAGTAGTGATTTCATTGCTCGCCGGAGGCACCTTGAAGATTACGAAGCTGTTGACTGTACAACACACATGCACGCACGCACGCATGCCCGCACACATGTACGCGCACGCACGCACGCACGCACACACACATACACACACACACACACACACACACACACACACACACACACACACACACACACACACACACACACACACACACACACACACACACACGCACGCATGCGCACACACACAAAGTGTGTGTGGACAAGTGACTTTTTTGGGAAATGTACTTCAGTGCCTCAAAAAGTTAATGTCAAGCCCTGTCTAAATACTCAAGCAACTTAAAAACTGTCGGGTGTTCACAAAAACCAGAGTAGACGATAAAATTACCCCGATTTTGTAAGTGAAATATCCCTTGACATGAACACGTTTGAGAACCACTAGCCTGCCCATGTAGCCTGTATGATTTCTGGTCTGGGCAGGTGCCGTCGAAAACAGCCGGTGGATCCTATTGGTTCACCGATCTTAGTGCTATCTATGCCAGATTTTCCAAAGGGTTTCCCCAGGCTTTTCTTTTTGAGCCGAATGCGAACGAAAATCAAAGCCTGGGTATCGAGGCTAGTGAAGCACTCGTCTCATCAGTCTGTGTGTGTGTGTACGTGCCCTGCAGGTGCGGCCGGTGGGATATGACGGCAACAACCCCACGTCGGTGGCCGAGTGGCTGGAGTCTCTGGAGCTGGGAGACTACACCAAGTCCTTCCTCATCAACGGCTACACGTCCATGGAGCTGGTCAAGAAGATCTGGGAGATAGAGCTCGTCAATGTGAGTAGGCCCACAAACGCCTTCCTTCCTTTGCACGACGCGCCACGGCGTGTTCGAGAATAACGTTGAAAAATATGTCAAAGATGATTTCAAGGCCGCATTTCGTGGCTCTTTGGTGTTGACGGGACGAGGGAGGATTTGTTATCCGTAAAAAATAAATAATAATAAACTCAAACGGGTCCTGGAAATCAGACAAATCTGCCACAGGAAAAAAAAATCCCTGAGGAGATTGGTCTGGCACTCCTCACTTTGAAATACATTTCGCTCACCCCAGACTTGTGGGTAACCAATCAATCAGAGCCCACTATTCAAAGTGAGATTTTGTATTGCTGTGACGTTATGGAATCTGTTTGTAACCACCACCGTGGAAATAAATCCTCCACACCGAAGTTCCAGACTAATACCGACGGCAGTGATATTAGTCTGGCCATGCCAGGCTAGGTTTGAAAGTCTCAGAGTTACATTAACGCTGAGGATTTTAGATTGGGCTCCGTGGCATGATGCAAATCAAACCCAAACGGTTGACGGGTTAAACGGTAAAACAAGGACCTGATGACGTGTACAACTGTACATGTGTCCTCGTCGGGTCCTCCATTGTTGTGGTTGTGAATGAGCGGTTGCTGGTTTGGTTTGCGTTTTTGTGACATGATAAGGACCATGTTCCTTTCCACGGTTGAACACCTTCCCTCCAGCGGATGGAAGGAGCGCCATGAAGGGCAGACGGAGTCAGTGTTGACGAAGCGTAGAGCGTTTTGAGGCTTTCAGAGGTTTCCAGCTGAGCGCTTCCAAATGTAAAGGCTGGGTCTGTGGGGTGCCTCCTTTGATGCACCGGGAGATAGCTGTGCTCTATGAGGGATGGGGGGGGGGGGCGAGAGAGAGAGTGAGAGTGAGTGAGAGACAGAGACAGAGAGAGATGGTAAAGTGGTGACTGGAGAGGAGTTACATAAGCATGTAGGATGGAAGATGTTTCACAGTGCTGGGCTTGCCACCCACGCACTGCATTTGTGTGTGTGTGTGTGTGTGCGTGCGTGCGTGTGTGCGTGAGTGAGAGAGAATTAATTACCATATTCCTGTACTTGCTAACGGGTAGAAACCTTGTATCTCCTTATCCTTATATTTAAACTTGAGTTCTTAAATGTACAGTGTGGCCTGCTACTTCATGGTCTGAAAGTGTCCGTCTCCAAATAGCCGAAATGTATATGGGCTGAAGAGGTTAATGTATGTTTTGTAATAATAATATCAAAATCTAGCTAGTAAGTAAAAATGTTCAAATAATTGTAGAGGTGTAGAGTAGTAAGAGTAGAAGTAGTACTGGAAGTAATGTAAAATGTACTTAGTTCCACCACTGGCCACACCATGTAGCACAGGCGACAGCTCATTATCCTGCAGTATCAGTACTACTCTGTGATGTATAAATGCTGGGAAACATCAAAGCGCTGGAATAATAGCACAGCCTCCAGCCGTAACCCATGTAGCTAATTCATGTGAACGTATATCTGATGTCTTCTTTTATAGCCAGGCACAGATTAACAATAGAATTTAGTGGAGCTTAAAGGGACATCTCACGGCTGGAAGAAACTGCAGTCACTCAATGTTAAGAGTATTTGCAGTAGATAACAGTAGCACAATTTGAAATTTGCACCCTATGGCCAGAAAAATAATGAAGTTTGTGTGTTTGACTAGGGTTTGACTGGATTGCTGAATTCCTACAATGCCTATAAGCTCTTGCTTCTGTTGAAACTGTATTCATACATCACCGATTTCAATGTAAAGCAACAGTTTCTTAACCACTTGGCTTAAAAAAACTCTATGTTAGTTAGTTAGTTTCATTTATTGTCCACGTGTGGAAGTTTGTCTTCGGTCTCAACAACAGTAAAAAACAAACAGCAACAACAACAGTAACAACACTTACACAATTATTTTCATGGCAAAAATGCAGGACAACAGTTAGCTTTTGGTACTTTGTACCGTCTACCAGAGGGAAGTAGTTCGAACTCCCTGCGAGGGGGATTTGCTATCTTGACAGCATTTTTTCGAAGATACAACGTAATTGTTTCTGTCTCTTCCCAATGATTTTTGAGGCTAGGTTCACTATTCGCTGCAGCTTGCTTCTTCCTTTTACATTAAGATGTAGTCAAGATTCCCTCTATCAGGTTCTTATAGACTGTTTCCATGATATGCTTGCTCACTCTAAAGGAGTTGAGCTTGCGTCTGGTCAGTATTTTCACTGAAATTGAGTCTGCTGTCAATATATGTGCCTAAGTATTTCAAATTGTCTACTACCTCCACTATTTGTCCACTAATTGCAATGGACTGCACAAGTTCCTTTTCATGAATGAAACATTGTCACATTGATCCCTAAGGAGCTTTTATCACACCAATTCTGAAGAGATGACACATGTACTCTGTATGCTTCCTCCCCCGCTGTGCCCCCCTTCTTCAGTAAGGCAACCAGGGCCATATCATCCGCATATTTGAACAAATGAAACATATCCTGGTCTAACTGGAATTCATTTGTATATAAGGAGAAAGGTAAGGGGGATAAGATAGTCCCCTGCGGAGCACCACCTGTTGAGGACGGTCAGAGAGGAAGTCTCTGACAAGATGGATAATACCTCAATTTACCCCTATGTCAATCTCTGCAGAAGGGTGTGTATCTGCATGTTGTTAAAAGCACAGGTAAAATCAATAAAAAGGACCCTGGCAAAGTGGGAGGGGACTTGGAGATGCTTTGACAGGGTGTTAAACAGGCTGATCGTTGCATCATCAGTTCCTCTCTGACTTGAAGCAAATTGGAGATGATCTAAGCTATTAGAAACCATCGCTGTGATTTGTCTGCTTATAACTCTTTCAGCAATATGGGCCAATGGGAGCAGCGGGCGATAGTCCTGGCGTTGCGCTGATCGCACGCGCGTTCATTCACTGGGCGTGCAAATCGCTCTTGATTGCGTTATGCATGCATGGGGCCTTTTGAATTGGTGTAGCGCCAGGGCCTCAGAGAGAGAGAGAGAGAGAGAGAGAGAGAGAGAGAGAGAGAGAGAGAGAGAGAGAGAGAGAGAGAGAGAGAGAGAGAGAGAGAGAGAGAGAGAGAGAGAGGAGAGAGAGAGAGAGAGAGAGAGAGAGAGAGAGAGAGAGAGAGAGAGAGAGAGAGAGAGAGAGAGAGAGAGAGAGAGAGAGAGAGAGAGAGAGAGAGAGAGAGAGAGAGAGAGAGAGAGA